>NC_057808.1:342577011-342584948 GCF_018294505.1 Triticum aestivum | reverse complement strand
CCCCGCCGTCCTCGCCGGAGCCAGCCGGAGCCCCGCCGGAGCCCTGCCCCGACGAGGTATACCTCGCCGTCGTTGCCGGTTTTGTTAAAAAAAACCGTTCGTTTAAAAAAAACCCTAGATCGGTTTATTTCTTCGGTTTTGTTATTTTGTGAACGTTCACCGACCCGTTCGTTTTAACGAACGCGTTCGTCGGATTTTCTCTGTTAACGAACGTCCGTTCTTTAACCGTTCGTCCGTTTTTCTTTTTCGTCGGGTTTTTCCTGATTATCTCAGATCTCGATTTCTGATCGGATCTTCGTTTCTGTTTAACTTTTCGCTCGTTTATCGGAATCAGGCGATTCAAGCACCTAGAGTTTCGTCTCGAAATTCTCTTTCCGTTTAACCTACTTAAACAAGTTTTTGCTACTGTAAAATTTGACCTAGATCCAGATTAGTAAACGAAGCTTATTTCTTTCGCCGTTTGACTTTCGTTGCTTCGTTCGAGTTGATTCTTTTGCAAACCAGAGTTCTTAAGTTAAACCTTCTGGGTGGATCTTTCATTCGAGTTTTACCTGTGCATTAGATGAGTACTTATTGTTTGCTTGTTTGTTTGCGATAGAGTACCCGGAGTGTGCCGCTTGTTACTTCGAATCGCTAGGTTTCGCGCATCATCAGCAAGGCAAGTAACACTTTGATCATATACCTTCCATACCCTGTTTTTATTGCATTAGTTATATTCCTCAAACATTGCATGGTTAGGATCAAATTAAATTGTGGGTATTGGGAAGTAGTTGAGGTAGTACCTATTACTTGTTCTTTTATCAAACCCTTGGGAGTTACTTCTACGTTGCTATTATTTTGCCAAGCTATGCTCGTAGACGTGGATTGGGTTTGAGAGATATTCATGACAAATGTGAGATTGTTAATAATGGTTTACTTAAGGTGGCAACTAAAACTCACATCTGGGTGGATTGAGGCACCTGGAGAATCCAGTGTTGTCTGTTTGTATAAGGACCGCCACCCGGGCTCAAAGGGATCATAAGATTATTCATGCTAGAAACTTCCGTGTGCAGCCACAAGCTATTATGGGCTCTAGCATAGTTGAGTAGGTTACATGATCTCTTGAAGAGGTGGGCTAGCAGATGTAGGGGAAAGTAGGTGTAACTGTCCACCCGGAGTAAAGAGTGATTGTTCCTGAAAGGCCGTGTCTCGGTCATCCGTTTCTCAAACATCATGTAGTGCGAGAATCAAGCGGAGGCGATCGAGTCTTGTGGGGAAAGTGCGCAAACCTCTGCAGAGTGTACGAACTAATCATGGTTAGCCGTGTCCCCGGTTATGGACAACTTGAGTATCTAGTACCTGGATTATCATTTGAATCTCATCACCATGTTACTTTTAATTAATTTTGTTGGGTTAATGATGATTTTTAATTGGGATTGAGATGCTGTCAACCATCTCAATGTTTAACAACCACCATGATAGTTAAATAAAATTTATTCCTTTGCAGTAGGGGAAAATTGGCTTTACAGAAAAACTTAACCATAGAGCTTTCCACTAGCCCTATATGCATGTAGTATAGCATTATTATTGTTCATTATTCTCTATGTGTTACATTGCCAGCATATTCCATGTGCTGACCCGTTTTCGGGCTGCAACGTTTCATGTTGCAGACTTTTCAGACGACGAGTAAGGTGCCTTAGGTCGTGGTCTTATACTCAGTGATGCCGCTGGAGTTGATGGACTCACTTATATTCCAAGTCTTCCGCTGTTATCGTTTTTAGATGGCCTTAAGCCATATTTATCATATTTTTTCTCTTTGGAGATATTCGATGTAATAAGTGTGTGATTTCTACTTTGTTATAAATCCTCCATTTGTACTGTGCGTGTCAGCATTACTGATCCAGGGATGACACTGGTGCACAGCAGCACAGACCATTTGAGGTCTGGTCGCTACAAAGGTGGTATCAGAGCACACGCTGACTGTAGGACACGACCACTAAGCTTAAGCCCTAGAAAGCTTCTCTCTTCTCATTTCTGACCCCTCCCCACTTTCTACTCTTTAGGAATGGCGGATGCAAGGAGCAAGTTCATGCAACCAGATGAAGACACGCCTTTTGGACGACACTTGAAGGAAGTCACTAAGTATTTGAACATAGGAATACCAAGCATCACCGGAACCTACAACGCCACATTACCCAAAGAGGAGAGCTGGAAGATTCAAGTTCACATTCCAGGAAGGACGTTTGTGCCAGTTACTGAACCCATAAGATTGGTTTTCGAAGCACCAACCTGGAGTTAGGGAAGAGCATGGCCGCACACATCGCTATGGGACGCATTGGAAAAGTCTACCACCAGGAGCTTAAGGATACTATTTATCAGATTTGTGTACGCCGAGACGCGCAATGGGAGATGATCAGAACCAAGAAGGATGGATCAATCGCAGCTTTCATCCAGGAGCAAAACCAACATATCCATCGCCAGGAGAACCAGATGTGCACGGACAAGGAAGAACTGTAGAAGGCATTGACGAAGATCAAGGAGCTGGAGGAAGAACTCAAGGCTACACGCGAGGATTATATGGAGGAAATCGTCGCACTAGTAGGGAAGAATGACGACCTGGAGAAGAAGATTGGAATATTCATGGGAAATCCAGTGCCAAAAGCAAAGGATGACGAATGCACTTGTCCGGATAACTACATCATCATCGACGACACCGACTCGGAACCAAGTGAAGATGACTTTGTTGACGAAGCTGGAGCAGACATCATGGAGTCTTCAACGGATCAGAATTTCTAGTAGACCACCATATCAGTAGTAGTTTTCCCCCATTTAATAGTATAGTTCAAGCACTTTGTAACGCTAGTTAGATCGATTGTTATGCCTTGTTTGAATTGATTGAGTGATATTGATTGTATTTGTCTCATGAGCATATGGGTAGTGTTTTCCCCTCTAGACCTCATTCTATTCTTAACTCTCATCTTTTCTAACCCATCAGATTCCTCCGAGACACGACACTGGATTTGTTTTCCCACCAGAGATCACCCAGTTGATTCAGCAACAGAATGCCCTGATGCAAGTGTTAGTGTAGAACCAAGGCAACAACAACAACAACAACCCACCGCCACCACCACCTGTTGATCACTTAGCCCGTTTCTTAAGGCTAAACCCGCCGGTTTTTTCTAGTAGCACCGAGCCGATTGTTGCAGATGATTGGCTCCGCAAAGTTGGAAGGGAGTTGACCACTGCAGGATGCACAGATGCGGAAAGAGTGCGCTTTGCCGCACATCAACTTGATGGACCTGCAACGTCATGGTGGGAGAATTATACAGCCACGCACCCTATTGACACTGTCACATGGGACCAGTTTCAGCAAGCTTTCCATACAACTCATGTTTCAACAGGAGCTATGGCGATGAAGAAGCGCGAGTTTCGCAACCTACGCCAAGGAGGACGCACCGTAGGCCAGTATGTGGAGGATTTTAGTAAATTAGCACGTTATGCACCAGATGACGTTGCTACAGATGCAGCCAAGCAGGAGAAATTTTTGGAAGGACTGAATGATGAACTGAGTATGCAGTTGATGGTAGCAACCTTCAACAACTACCAGGAGCTGGTAGATAGAGCTCTCATGATTGAAGGGAAGCAACAGCAGATTGAAAACCGTAAGAGGAAGTATGGACAAGGGAAGTATAACTCTGGAGCTCAACAGAAACCACGATTTGCCCCGAAGCCGGGAGGACAGTTTCAGCATACCCATGGAGGAGGTAGTTCTCACAATCATAATGGCTCCAAGAATGGAAATGGGAATGGAGGAACCAACGGACAGAACCGCACCAACCCATCTACCCCAGCCAAGAGGGATCTAAGTCACGTTACTTGTTTCAAGTGCCAGAAGACGGGACATTATGCAACTGATTGTCCTGAAGCCCAGAATGGCAATGGTAATGGAAGCTCTGGGAAGAAGCCGAACCCGTTCAACAAAGGACACGTGAACCACGTGAGCGTGGAGGAGGTTGAAGCTCAGCCTGATGCAGTAATAGGTAAGTTTTTGGTTAAGTCATTTACTGCAACCGTTCTTTTCGATACTGGTGCATCGCATTCATACATATCAAGGGGATTTGTGAATAAGTTTAAGCTGTCCACCAAAGTTCTCAAAACCCTATGTTAGTAACCTCGCCAGGAGCAAAGTATATGGCAAGCCAAGGATGTTTTCAGATGCCATTGGCCATTGGTAGGCATGTTTTCCCCTCAGACCTCATAGTTTTGGAGTCGCAAGGTTTGGATGTGATTTTGGGAATGGATTGGCTATCGTTGTATGGAGGAAACATCGATTGTGCCAGCAAGACGATTTTTCTTACCACCCAGAAGGAAAAAGGATCAAGTATGTATCCCGGCATATGCCGAAGAGGACTCAAGTGAATTCCTTATCAGGAGTTGTACAGGAGGAAGTACCAGTGGTGAAGGATTATCCGGATGTATTTCCAGAAGAGTTGCCAGGCATGCCACCAGATAGAGACGTTGAGTTCTTAATTGAACTTTTGCCAGGCACAGGGCCAATATCTAAGAGACCGTACAGGATGCCCGCAAAAGATTTGGAGGAAATTAAGAAGCAGATCAAGGAGTTACTGGATAAAGGCTATATTCGCCCAAGTTCGTCACCTTGGGGATCACCAGTACTTCTAGTGGAGAAGAAAGATGGATCATTGAGGATGGTTGTTGATTACCGTGGATTGAATGAAGTAACCATCAAAAACAAGTACCCACTGCCGATGATCAATGATTTGTTTGACCGCCTACAAGGAGCTAAAGTATTTTCCAAGATCGATCTACGATCAGGATACCATCAGTTAAAGATTCGAGAGCAGGATATACCTAAGACGACTTTTACCACCAGATATGGACTGTATGAGTATACCGTTATGTCATTTGGTCTGACTAACGCACCTGCCTATTTCATGAACCTAATGAACAAAGTGTTTATGGAGTTTTTGGATAAGTTCGTCGTGGTGTTCATTGATGATATTTTAGTCTTTTCCAAGAATGAGGAAGAGCATGAGGAGCATTTGCGATTGGTACTTGAGAAGCTCAGAGAACATCAATTATATGCCAAGTTCAGCAAATGTGAATTTTGGCTGAAGGAAGTTGGATTCCTTAGACATGTTATTTCTGGAGAAGGAATAGCAGTAGACCCTGCCAAGGTTGACACAGTGACAAGTTGGGAATCACCCACGACAGTTGGAGAAATCCGGAGTTTTCTTGGACTTGCAGCATACTACCGGAGATTCATCGAGAATTTCTCGAAGATTGCTAAGCCCATGACTGAGCTATTGAAGAAGGACACCAAATTCAATTGGACTGAGGAATGTGAAGCTAGTTTCCAAGAGTTGAAGAAATGATTGGTTACGTCACCAGTGTTGATTCTGCCAGATCAACGCAAGGATTATGAAGTTTATTGCGACGCTTCTCGTCGAGGACTTGGAGCAGTGCTTATGCAGGAAGGAAGAGTTGTGTCATATGCTTCACGACAACTTAAACCCCATGAGAAGAATTATGCTACGCATGATTTGGAGTTAGCAGCTGTGGTGCATGCGTTGAAGACATGGAGACATTTTCTCATCGGAAACCATTGTGAGGTGTACACGGATCACAAGAGTTTGAAGTATATTTTCACGCAGAAGGAGTTAAACCTCAGACAAAGGAGATGGTTGGAGCTCATTAAGGATTATGATATGAGAATGCATTATCACCCAGGAAAGGCTAACGTAGTAGCAGACGCGTTGAGCCGCAAGAGTCATGTCAACACCCTCATGACAGGAGAGTTACCTCAGGAGTTAGCCGAGGACCTTCGCGAGCTATGTTTGGAGATAGTCCCAAGAGGCTATTTAGCGACACTGGAGATTCAGTCTACCTTGATGGAAAGGATCAGAGAAGCTCAGAAGACAGACAAGGAGATTGAAGAGATAAAGGAGAAGATGAGCAAAGGAAAAGCCAAGGGATTTCGTGAGGATGAGCACGATACCTTATGGTTTGAGGACCGCGTGTATGTGCCAAAAGATCCGGAGATCAGGAAGATGATTTTGCAAGAAGCCCATGATTCACCGTACTCGATTCACCCAGGAAATACCAAGATGTATTTGGATCTGAAGAATACTTTCTGGTGGACCGGAATGAAGAAGGATATTGCAGAATATGTAGCAGTTTGTGATGTATGTCAGAGAGTGAAGGCAGAGCATCAGAAGCCAGCAGGATTGCTACAACCATTGCCGATACCCGAATGGAAGTGGGATAAAATAGGCATGGATTTTATCATAGGATTACCCAGGACTCGTTCAGGCTATGACTCAATATGGGTTGTAGTCGACCGTTTGACGAAAGTGGCTCATTTCATTCCAGTGAAGACCACTTACACCAGTGCTAAGTTGGCAAAGATATACATGACCAGGATCGTATGTTTGCATGGAGTTCCGAGGACCATTGTATCAGATAGAGGAACCCAGTTTACCTCGAAGTTCTGGAAGCAGTTACATGAAACATTGGGAACCAGGCTAGAATTTAGTACAGCTTTTCACCCACAGACAGATTGACAGACCGAGAGAGTCAACCAGATTTTGGAGGACATGTTGAGAGCTTGTGCACTAGATTATGGATCTAGTTGGGACGACAATTTACCATATGCAGAGTTTTCGTATAACAACAGTTATCAAACCAGTTTGAAGATGGCCCCTTTCGAAGCTTTGTATGGAAGGAGGTGTAGAACACCGTTGTTATGGGACGAAGTTGGAGACCGTCAGTTGTTTGGACCAGATTTGATTAAGGAGTCTGAACAGAAAGTGAGGTTGATTCGCGATAGGCTCAAGTTAGCCCAGTCCAGGCAGAAGAGTTATGCTGATTCTAAATGAAAGGAGACAGTTCACGAAGTCGGAGACCGAGTTTATCTTCGAGTATCACCACTTCGAGGAGTGAAGCGCTTTGGAGTTAAGGGAAAGTTAGCGCCCCGTTTTATCGGACCATACAGAGTTTTGGAACGTATGGGAGAGGTTGCCTACAAGCTGGAATTGCCCGAAGCATTGTCTGGAGTTCATGATGTATTTCACATTTCCCAGTTGAAGAAGTGCCACGCAGAGATGGCTGAGATACCACTGAGAGATACTGTGCCGCTGGAAGCGATTCAGCTGGAAAGTGATTTGACCTATGAGGAGAAACCAGTTAAGATTCTTGAGTATGCCAGCCGAGTTACCCGCAGTAAGGTTATCAAGTTTTGCAAAGTCCAGTGGAGTCACCACACGGAAGATGAAGCCACCTGGGAGCGAGAGGAAGATCTACGGAAGGACCACTCCCGCCTGTTTTCTAGCCAACCCGAATCTCGAGGGCGAGATTCATCTTAAGGGGGGTAGGTTTGTAACATCCCAAATTTTCAATTTGGTATGTTATACATAGATCATCACTGCATATCATATTTTATTGCATTTTTACAAATCCTCGATAAATCCTAAGCAACTCAAGGACCCTCGGAGAGAGTTGGGGATTTTCTCAAATTTTCATATTTGATTTTCATCAAATAATAAAACGAGGATTTTGGTTTTAATTATTTTTCTCTCCGGAAAAATATTTCATTAAAAATAAATGAGGGGAGAAAATATGACTTCTCCAAAACAATTGAAATATTGGAGGAAAAGTGTTAAAATCATTTATTGGAATTTATTCGGATTCTATTTGCAATTTTAATTGCATTAAAAAATATTGCACGTTTTCAAAATTTATTTTGTGTCAAAAAAATGTTCACCCTATTCTAAATTTTCTAACTAGACGGGGAAAATTTGTTTTATCTTTTTTGGATTTTTATTTATTTTCCTACGAATTTTTCAGCGGAACGTTTTTTTGAAAAAAAAAAAATTGCGCCGCGCCCGACCGGGCCGAGGCCCAGCCGAGCGGCCGGCCCAGCCCCGCCGTCTCCCTCG
>NC_057808.1:342387550-342576584 GCF_018294505.1 Triticum aestivum | reverse complement strand
CCCCGCCGTCCTCGCCGGAGCCAGCCGGAGCCCCGCCGGAGCCCTGCCCCGACGAGGTATACCTCGCCGTCGTTGCCGGTTTTGTTAAAAAAAACCGTTCGTTTAAAAAAAACCCTAGATCGGTTTATTTCTTCGGTTTTGTTATTTTGTGAACGTTCACCGACCCGTTCGTTTTAACGAACGCGTTCGTCGGATTTTCTCTGTTAACGAACGTCCGTTCTTTAACCGTTCGTCCGTTTTTCTTTTTCGTCGGGTTTTTCCTGATTATCTCAGATCTCGATTTCTGATCGGATCTTCGTTTCTGTTTAACTTTTCGCTCGTTTATCGGAATCAGGCGATTCAAGCGCCTAGAGTTTCGTCTCGAAATTCTCTTTCCGTTTAACCTACTTAAACAAGTTTTTGCTACTGTAAAATTTGACCTAGATCCAGATTAGTAAACGAAGCTTGTTTCTTTCGCCGTTTGACTTTCGTTGCTTCGTTCGAGTTGATTCTTTTGCAAACCAGAGTTCTTAAGTTGAACCTTCTGGTTGGATCTTTCATTCGAGTTTTACCTGTGCATTAGATGAGTACTTATTGTTTGCTTGTTTGTTTGCGATAGAGTACCCGGAGTGTGCCGCTTGTTACTTCGAATCGCTAGGTTTCGCGGATCATCAGCAAGGCAAGTAACACTTTGATCATATACCTTCCATACCCTGTTTTTATTGCATTAGTTATATTCCTCAAACATTGCATGGTTAGGATCAAATTAAATTGTGGGTATTGGGAAGTAGTTGAGGTAGTACCTATTACTTGTTCTTTTATCAAACCCTTGGGAGTTACTTCTACGTTGCTATTATTTTGCCAAGCTATGCTCGTAGACGTGGATTGGGTTTGAGAGATATTCATGACAAATGTGAGATTGTTAATAATGGTTTACTTAAGGTGGCAACTAAAACTCACATCTGGGTGGATTGAGGCACCTGGAGAATCCAGTGTTGTCTGTTTGTATAAGGACCGCCACCCAGGCTCAAAGGGATCATAAGATTATTCATGCTAGAAACTTCCGTGTGCAGCCACAAGCTATTATGGGCTCTAGCATAGTTGAGTAGGTTACATGATCTCTTGAAGAGGTGGGCTAGCAGATGTAGGGGAAAGTAGGTGTAACTGTCCACCCGGAGTAAAGAGTGATTGTTCCTGAAAGGCTGTGTCTCGGTCATCCGTTTCTCAAACATCATGTAGTGCGAGAATCAAGCGGAGGCGATCGAGTCTTGTGGGGAAAGTGCGCAAACCTCTGCAGAGTGTACGAACTAATCATGGTTAGCCGTGTCCCCGGTTATGGACAACTTGAGTATCTAGTACCTGGATTATCATTTGAATCTCATCACCATGTTACTTTTAATTAATTTTGTTGGGTTAATGATGATTTTTAATTGGGATTGAGATGCTGTCAACCATCTCAATGTTTAACAACCACCATGATAGTTAAATAAAATTTATTCCTTTGCAGTAGGGGAAAATTGGCTTTCCGCAAAAACTTAACCATAGAGTTTTCCACTAGCCCTATATGCATGTAGTATAGCATTATTATTGTTCATTATTCTCTATGTGTTACATTGCCAGCATATTCCATGTGCTGACCCGTTTTCAGGCTGCAACGTTTCATGTTGCAGACTTTTCACACGACGAGTAAGGTGCCTTAGGTCGTGGTCTTATACTCAGTGATGCCGCTGGAGTTGATGGACTCACTTATATTCCAAGTCTTCCGCTGTTATCGTTTTTAGATGGCCTTAAGCCATATTTATCATACTTTTTCTCTTTGGAGATATTCGATGTAATAAGTGTGTGATTGCTACTCTGTTATAAATCCTCCATTTGTACTGTGCGTGTCAGCATTACTGATCCAGGGATGACACTGGTGCACAGCAGCACAGACCATTTGAGGTCTCGTCGCTACACTTAGCTTACGCTTGAGGATGAAATTTTCCTCCTTCAATTCACTGATCTTATGCTCAAGCTCCAATACCTTTTTGCATAAATCTTGCTTGTTTTCCTGCAAAAGACGAAAGGGGATAAACTAGATCTTATGTCTCTTTGCTTTGTTTGGGAGACTTGACTTCTTGAATTCCACGTGCATGTCCCCAGGTTGAGGCAATGGAGCTTCATCCTCGTCTGAGTTCGTCTCCTCCTCCCTTTTAGGATCATAGTCTTCTTCTTCCTCCGAAGTCCAGCTATAGTGCTCCACATCCCCGTAAACCATAGGGTTTGCGATATAATCAGCAACATAGCTTTCACCCTCCGAGTCTTGGGATGACATAATTTCAGATCTGTCAGGAAAACAACAAGAAAAGAAAACGGGAGAGTTCTCTGCGATACGGTGGTCAACAGGTTCGGAGGGTATATAAAGATTTTTTATCTTGGGAAACAAGAAAACGGAAGAAAAATGGAGTCCGGAAGGTACCCGAGGTGGGCACAACCCACCTGGGCGCACATGGGAAGCCAGGCGCGCCCTGGTGTCTTGTGCCCACCAGGGTGACCTTCCTGGTTATTTCTTATTTTCCTAATTTTCGTTATATTCCAGAACGGACAGAAAATATTTTTGCAGATTTTTCGGAGCCCGTCTACTTACCATATCACGTACCTCCTCTTTTTCATGATTCTGGAGTGTTCCAGAAGGTTTCCTTTATGTGTTCTTCCGGTGTCATAGTTTGGATAATATTGCTTTCAACATTAATGGGCATACCTGAGATATAATGTTTTATTCGTTGCCCATTAACAACCTTCGGGTTGGTACCTTCGACATTATTTATTTTGATAACTCCAGATCGATAAACCTCCTCGATAACATATGGTCCTTCCCATTTGGAGAGGAGTTTTCCTGCAAAGAATCTGAAACGAGAGTTATACAAAAGAACATATTCCCCAAACTTGAACTCACGTTTTTGGATTCTTTTATCATGCCATCTTTTAACTTTTTCTTTAAATAACTTGGCATTTTCATAAGCTTGGGTTATCCATTCATCTAATGAGCTAATATCAAATAACCTCTTCTCACGAGCAAGTTTGAAATCATAGTTGAGTTCTTTAATTGCCCAATAAGCTTTATGTTCTAACTCAAGAGGCAAATGACATGCTTTTCCATAAACCATTTTATAAGGAGACATACCCATAGGATTTTTATATGCTATTCTATAAGCCCAAAGTGCATCATCTAATTTCTTAGACCAATTCTTCTAGGACCTATTGACAGTCTTTTGTAGAATTAATTTTATTTCTATATTGCTAAGTTCAACTTGACCACTAGACTAAGGATGATAGGGTGATGCAATCCTATGGTTAACATCATACTTGGCAAGCATTTTACGGAAAGCACCATGAATAAAGTGTGAACCACCATCAGTCATTAAATATCTAGGGACTCCAAACCTTGGGAAAATAACTTACTTAAGCATTTTAATAGACGTGTTGTGATCAGCACTACGAGTTGGAATAGCTTCTACCCACTTAGTAACATAATCAACAACAACCAAAATATGAGTATATCCATTAGAGGAAGGAAAAGGTCCCATGTAATCAAATCCCCAAATATCAAATGGTTTAACAGCAAGTGAATAATTCATAGGCATTTCTTGACGCTTACCGATATTACCTATTCTTTGACATTCATCATAAGATAAGACAAACTTACGAGCATCCTTGAAAAGAGTAGGCAATTAAAACCCAGATTGCAATACCTTGTGAGCAGTTTTGTCTCCCGCATGATGTCCTCCATAAGCTTCGGAGTGACATTTACGTAGGATTTGTCCCTGTTCATGCTCAGGTACACAACGTCTAATAGTACCATCTACTCCTTCTTTATAAAGATGTGGGTCATCCCAAAAGTAATGTCTTAAATCATAGAAGAAATTTTTTCTTTTGTTGGTATGTGAAACTAGGTGGTAAATATTTTGCAACAATGTAATTAGCATAATCAGCATACCAAGGAGTGTTATTAGAAACATTTATCGCAGCTAACAGCTTATCATGGAAACTATCATTAATAGGTTGTGGGTCATCAAGAACATTTTCAAGCCTAGACAAGTTATCAGCCATGGGGTTCTCCGCTCCTTTTCTATCAGTGATATGCAAATCAAATTCTTGTAGCAAGAGAACCCATCGAATAAGCCTAGGTTTGGCATCTTTCTTTTCCATAAGATATTTTATAGCAGCATGACCAGTGTGAACAATAACTTTAGAATCAACAATGTAAGATCTAAATTTATCACAAGCAAACACCACTGCTAGAAATTCTTTTTCAGTAGTAGCATAATTTCTTTGTGCACGGTCTAGAGTCTTACTAGCATAATGAATAACATTCAGTTTCTTATCAACTCTTTGTCCTAGAATAACACCAACAACATAATCAGTAGCATCGCACATAATTTCAAAAGTCAAGTTCCAATCAGGTGGTTGAACAATAAGTGCAGAAATTAAGGCTTTCTTGAGTGTTTTGAAGGCTTCTAAACAATCATCATCAAAAACAAAAGGAATATCCTTTTGCAAAAGATTTGTAAGAGGCATATATTTTTTTCGAAAAGTCTTTGGTAAACCACTAGTTTCAAGTAAAAGGGCAAAGGAAAAGAAAGGGAACTTCAAGAAGAATGACAAGCAAGTTGCCACTCCCATGGAGAAGCCCAAAGCTAGACCTAAGCCTGAAACTGAGTGCTTCTACTGCAAAGGGAATGGTCACTGGAAGCGGAACTACCCCAAATACTTGGTGGATAAGAAGGATGGCAAAGTGAACAAAAGTATATTTGATATACATGTTTTTGATGTGTACTTTACTAGTGTTCATAGTAACCCCAGGGTATTTGATACCGGTTCAGTTCCTAATATTAGTAACTCAAAACAAGAGTTGCAAAATGAACAGAGACTAGTTAAGGGTGAGGTGACGATGTGTATTGGAAGTGATTCCAAGGTTGATAAGATCACCATCGCACACTCCCTCTACCTTCGGGGTTAGTGTTGGACCTAAATAAATGTTATTTGGTGTTTGCGTTGAGCATGAATATGATTGGATCATGTTTATTGCGATACGGTTATTCATTTAAGTCGGAGAATAATTGTTGTTCTATTTACATGAATAAAACCTTCTATGGTCATACACCCAATGTAAATGGTTTATTGAATCTCGGTCGTAGTGATACACATATTCATAATATTGATGCCAAAAGATGCAAAGTTGATAATGATAGTGCAAATATTTGTGGCACTGCCGTTTAGGTCATATTGGTGTAAAGCGCATGAAGAAACTCCATGCATATGGACTTTTGGAATCACTTGATTATGAATCATTTGATGCTTGCGAACCATGCCTCATGGGCAAGATGACTAAGACTCCGTTCTTCGGAACAATGGAGTGAGCTACTGACTTATTGGAAATAATACATACCGATGTATGCGGTTCGATGAGTGTTGAGGCTCGCGGCGGATATCGTTTATTTCTAACCTTCACAGATGATTTGAGAATGGATATATCTACTTAATAAAACACAAGTCTGAAACATTTGAAAAGTTCAAAGAATTTCAGAGTGAAGTGGAGAATCATCGTAACAAGAAAATAAAGCTTCAACGATATGATCGCGAAGGCGAATATTTGAGTTACGAGTTTGGCCTTCATTTAAAACAACATGGAATAGTTTCACAACTCACGCCACCTGCAACACCACAACGTAATGGTGTGTCTGAACGTCGTAACCATACTTTATTAGATATGGCGCGATCTATGATGTCTCTTACCGATTTACCACTATCATTTTGGGGTTATGCATTAGAGACAACTGCATTCACGTTAAATAGGGCACCGTCTAAATCCGTTGAGACGACACCGTATGAACTGTGGTTTGGCAAGAAACCTAAGCTGTTGTTTCTTAAAGTTTGGGGTTGCAATGCTTATGTGAAAAAGCTTCAACCTGTTAAGCTCAATCCCAAATCGAAGAAGTGCATCTTCATAGGATACCCAAAAGAAACTGTTGGGTACACCTTCTATCACAAAGCCGAAGGCAAGATCTTTGTTGCTAAGAATGGATCCTTTCTAGAGAAGGAGTTTCTCTCAAAAGAAGTGAGTGGGAGGAAAGTAGAACTTGATGAGGTAATTGTACCTTCTCTCGAATTGGAAAGTAGCTTATCATAGAAAACCGTTCCCGTGATGCCTACACCAACTAGAGAAGAAACTAATGATAATGATCATGAAACTTCAGATCAAGTTACTACCGAACCTCGTAGGTCAACCAGAGCACATTCCGCACCAGAGTGGTATGGTAATCCTGTTCTGGAAGTCATGTTACTAGACCATGACGAACCTACGAACTATGAGGAAGCGATGATGAGCCCAAATTACCCAAAATGGCTTGAGGCCATGAAATCTGAGATGGGATCCATGTATGAGAACAAAGTATGGACTTTCGTTGACTTGCCCGATGATCGGCAAGCCATAGTGAATAAATGGATCTTCAAGAAGAAGATTGACGCTGATGGTAATGTTACTGTCTACAAAGCTCGACTTTTCGCGTAACGTTTTCGACAAGTTCAGGGAGTTGACTACGATGAGACCTTCTCACCCGTAGCGATGCTTAAGTCTGTTCGAATCATGTTAGCAATTGCCGCATTTTATGATTATGAAATTTGGCAAATGGACGTCAAAACTGCATTCCTTAATGGATTTCTTAAAGAAGAGCTATATATGATGCAACCAGAAGGTTTTGTCAATCCTAAAGGTGCTAACAAAGTGTGCAAGCTCCAGCGATCCATCTATGGACTAGTGCAAGCATCTCGGAGTTGGAATATACGCTTTGATGAGTTGATCAAAGCATATAGTTTTATACAGACTTGCGGTGAAGCCTGTATTTACAAGAAAGTGAGTGGGAGCATGTCGGTGTCAAAACCGGCGGATCTCGGGTAGGGGGTCCCGAACTGTGCGTCTAAGGTCGATGGTAACAGGAGACAGGGGACACGATGTTTACCCAGGTTCGGGCCCTCTCTATGGAGGTAATACCCTACTTCCTGCTTGATTGATCTTGATGAATATGAGTATTACAAGAGTTGATCTACCACGAGATCGTAATGGCTAAACCCTAGAAGTCTAGCCTGTATGACTATGGTAATGAGTCTCCTTGTTTCCGGACTAAGTCCTCCGGTTTATATAGACACCGGGAGGATCTAGGGTTACACAAAGTCGGTTACAAAGAAAGGAATCTACATATTCGGCCGCCAAGCTTGCCTTCCACGCCAAGGAGAGTCCCATCCGGACACGGGTGCAGTCTTCGGTCTTTGTATCCTTGCAGCCCATTAGTCCAGCCCATGGCTAACATGCCGGACACCCGAGGACCCCATAGTCCAGGACTCCCTCAGTAGCCCCTGTACCTGGCTTCAATGACGAGGAGTCAGGCGCACAGATTTGTCTTCGACATTGCAAGGCGGGTTCCCCTTTCCGAACTCTAGGATTGTCTTCGGACGTATCGACGTGTCCGGACCTATAACACACACACCGCACACAACCGCAGAGAGAAGATAATTTTACACGAGTCCAAACCGCTGACAACTTTTTTGTAACATGACATCACATCTGTCCGGTCATAATTTCGAACCGTTTTTCGTCTGCCGCTTCACGTTCCGAGATGCGGTTGTCATTGGCACGTCTTGTCAAAGCAGAGATCGTGTCCCCTTATTGCGGGATTCTCATCAATACGGGCGTGGGTAACCCAACCGTGCTGTTTACACAGCCCTTGGGAATAGGCGAGTTTTAAGGCGGGTGAGGAGGCGCTAGATATTCGCGACCCTTTATAAGGGGATAAGAATCCACCCTTATCTACTCACGCCTTCCCTTTCCTCTGCCCTTCCATCCTCGAGCTCCAGCGCCCAAGTCGTCATCTTTCTCCATCTCCAAAAAGCGTCCGACCATGTCCGGATCCGGAGGTCAAGGCAAATGGATGGTCTCCTCCGTCAAGGAGAAAGACATTGCCGAGCTTCGGGTGGCCGGGTATTTGGCGAAGGAAATCGCCCACCGTCTTCCAGCCCAGGGGCAAGTCATCCCCACGCTGAAGCCCAACGAGAGGGTGGTATTCCTCCCTCATTTCCTCCGCATGCTAGGGTTTCCACTCCACCCTTTCGTCCGCGGGCTAATGTATTATTACGGGATAGACTTCCATGATCTATCCCCGAACTCTTTCCTCAACATCTCGGCGTTCATCGTCGTGTGTGAGGCCTTCCTCCGCATCCAACCCCACTTCGGGTTGTGGCTCAAAGTCTTCAACGTGAAGCCGAAGGTAGTGGATGGCCAACACGCGGAGTGCGAAGGAGCCATGTGCGTAAGCTGGCCAATATCTTCTGGCCAGAAGGCACTTTCGTGGACACTGTCAAGGAATGGCAAAAACAATGGTTCTACATCACAGAACCCCGCGGCACAAACTGGCCCGCGGCTACCGAATTCAACTCCGGTGCTCCCATGCGACTCACCTCCTGGGTCGAGAAGAGCCCGAACTGGTGTTTGCCAGACGAGCTGATAGCGCTGCAGACGTGCATTCAAAGCATGGTGGACAAGAATGTCAAACTTTTCGATGTAATCCAAGTGATGCTGGTTCGCCGGATCTTCCCTTGCCAAAGCCGAAAACGCCCTCTTTGGGAGTTTAATCTGTGGAGGGACCAAACCTTGGAGAGGCTCTTCGGAACGACTCATGAAGATGCCTGGAAGTTGCTCTTCAAGGGCGACGAGATACTGCCAGCTACGGATTCGGATCGTGGGCATGACATTAACCATCCTGCCAACGAGGTAGGTTTCTATGACGTCCTCTACTTATTTGCTTCAAGGAGGATATCTGAACTTTTACTATCATTGCCTCTTCAAGAATGGATGGAGAGGGCGAAGCGGATCCAGTGTCCGGCTTCGCTACCTGAAGAACCAGTCATTCCGCGTTTAGCGAAGATGCTGGTGTCGGCGCCCTATACAGTGCTGGCAAAGAAGGCCAAGGGGAAGGCCAAGGGGGGCCAGAGTGGCCCCCATCGCAAGAGTCCTTCGGACGCGACGTCTGAAGACAAGACCCGCTCCTCCGCCGCCGAAGATGATGACGATGAGGAGGAGGAGGAGGAGTAGAACAACCCTCCCCCTGATGGGGGAAGGAAGAAGAGGGCGGCCTCCACGAGCCTGGAGGCGGGGACGTCCAAGAAGGGGAAGGGCTCCTTCGCGGATAAATCCGCGTGGGACGTCAACAGTAGTCCGGAGCGACACCCCCGCATGAAGCCTCAAGCTGCTTCGTAAGTGCTATGACTCCCGCATACCCATATGTCCAGCCTCTCCATTTCAATGTATTGACATGGCTACTTATGCTGTCGCAGTCCAGCCCACGACAGTTCCCAGCGATCCTCATCAAGAGGTTCGTTGGACCCACAGGAGATGGCCAGCGAGACACCGCCAGCCGCTTACTCTCCCAAGGCCAAAGGGGACGATGAGGTGCTCTCCCAACGGACCTTCCCAGGCCGGGGAGAGGCTCAAGAAGTGCCCGAAGGCGAAGCCCCCATCACCGAGCAACAGGGGGAACTAATCCCCCGGGAGACTGGGGAGGAGGGCCGTACTCAGTTCGGCCCTCAACCGGACTTGATTCCGGAGACCGATACGGCTCCGGAATCCGGCACGCAACCTCCTTCGAAAGAAGGGGGTATGCCTATTCCACCGGTGACCCCTGTCCAACCAGGGGCACCAGATGATCTGCTAGAAGTGCCGCGAGGCGCTTCCATTGTGGATGAGCATCATGTTCTTATGGGCATGGTGATTGAAAGAGTTCAGTCCGCCAAGAGCGGACTAACCGAAGCCTGCAGCAGCCTGCTGACAGGTTTTGAGGTAAGCGACAAAAAAAGAGAAAATCCCCATATAGACAGTAGCCCCTGAGACACTGTCCGGTGTTCGGAAAGAAAAGCCAGACAGAGGATCATTCCTTTATTGCAGGGAACTAACGAAATTTGTCTGGAATGCATATGCAGGCGTCGCTGCTGGCCACGGCCTCACATGCTGCCGAAGTCTCCGAACTGAAGAGGATGCTGGAGCAGGCCAAGGAGGAGCTCGGCCAGGTGAAGAGGCAGCTCCAGGAGAATCAAGGTATGTAATAACCCAAGAAGTATTCGGAAAGAGTAGGATGTTATATATCGACCGAAGTGTCTTGATATGAATAGGAGCAATGACCGAGGTCGAGGCCCTGAAAAAGGTCCTGGGCAAAGCCGAGGGGAAGGCCGTCAAGGAGCAGGCTGCCCGTAAGAAGCTCAAGGCCTGGGTCAACGAGGTCCAACAAGAGCTCCATGACGCGGTGAAGAAGTGCGAGACCTTGGAGCGTGACGCGTCGGCTAAGGAGGCCGAACATTCCAAGGCTCGTCAGAGCGCGGAGAAGGCCCAGAATGAGGCCCAGGGCGCCTTCAAAGAGATCCAAGAGGCGAGGAAGATGGCAGCGGGTAAGGCATTCAGTATGCAAAGCAAATATGCGGAGAGGAAGTATCTTTTACTAACCCAGATTCGGAGTTCTCCAGGGGCTTTTGCTGATCTGCCGCGAACTGTGTCCGATGCCGCGGAGTTCTTCCGAGCCGAAGAAGGGAGCTCCACAGAGAAGCTGTTCTGGTCGCAATATCTTGCGCCAGAGCATTCCGTGCCCTTCACCGATCAGCTGAAACAGCTGGTGGAGCTGCATAGGGTGGCCGAACTAGCCATGAAGGATTTGATAATCTAGCTATGGCCAGCCGAATGCCCGGCAGCTACTTCGGACTTGTGAGGTGGCTGGTGAACGCCTGTCCTTGGCTGGACGTCGTCAAGCGATTGGTCTATATTGAGGGTGCTCGTATGGCCTTCGCCCGTTGCAAGATGTGGTGGGCGAAGATGAACGCCGTCGAGCTGGCCCGGGGGCCGCCAGAGGGCAAGGAGCACCGCACACCCGAGCGCTATTTCGCGGATGTCTTGGAGGGGTCTCGCATTGTAGCAGTGCAGTGTGGGCAGGACATTATTTTTGAATTAAATACATTCGTGTTGTCTTTGCCTTGTATGGTGAAACAAAGTTGGTTTGTAATATAACGATTGTTATGTTTTTCATTTTACCTCCTGTGCGGCCGTGTTGTATGAAATCTGAGGGTTGGCCAGTCGTCGGCTTCTGCCCGCACGTAGGTAGTACGGGGGTGTTCGGGATGGAATCTAAACAATCTTGATCCAATTATATGGTCCTTGAAGGAGTTGTTTAGCGCAACGAACCAGGCAACCAGACTATTCGGCTTTAACGCCCTCACTTAGCCATAGGACTTCGACAATAAAAACATGGACGCAACCCCTAGTTTCCGAACTGGAGTGCTAAGTGTCTGATCGGGAAGTACCGATCATTTGCGTAACGCGGAAGAAATCTCCAACAATTTGCAACCTCCGAACAGTTGACCAGCTCTCGCCGCATCATGACAGTCAGTTTTTGGCTTTCTCTACTGAGGTGCTCCTTTGGATAAACCAGGGCACAATCGCAGTAGTTCTCCCGTTACTACCTTAGCCAATATAGCGGAACGTAAGGTAGCAAGCATAGGAGCCGGGCAACCCAACTATTGACCAAAGACATGATTCAGAGCCAATGCATATAGTGCTAAATTCGGGGTGCCGAACTATACTTTAAAAAGTGTTTGGACTTTGTTGCCATAGTGCGGGACGCTATGAAGCCCCTGGCAAAGTGAAACGTACAACCGTGTACGGGTGCTATCTGATAAGCTTATTAATAGTAAAAAGGAAAACAGAAAAGGAGCAAAAAGCAATGAGCATGGGCCCTAAAATTTGGGCCGCAAACTATTTCCATTATGATTTGATTAATACGCCAAAGCGCATTGGTACAAATGGTATGATGGGCAATGGGGTATTTGACATGCCACGACCAAGGGAGAGCTGCGCGTGGGACCCTGGAGACAGGTAGAGTGGTTGTTTAAGAAACCACTTAGAAATTTCCCTCTACGTCCGAGCTGACTGCCGGCTTGGTGTATTTGTCCTTTGAAAGGATCCGCGATCAAGTCGTCAGGGAAGGCCTCTGTAAAAGAAACCTGAAAAGCAGAAAAGAAATAGTGAAAGTATATGTGTCCGGGAGCGGTCGAGCCGTATTGCGGATCACCGGCTAGTTGTGCCTCCGTCGATGCCCATGGGATTTCTAGTGCGTAATTATGCACGCGTGGTACGAATGCCACTACCTGATCGGGGCTGGAACGGAGGCCAAATTGCTAGTCCAGCTCTTGATGAGCCGAGCTGTCCTGTGGCAGCGTAGTCCGGACCCTCTTTACGATGTCCAGGGGCTCGGCAGCCGGATTACGGTTCTGCTTGAGAAGGCCGCTCTATACTTCTGCTGCTAGGGCGGCGGTGTGCTCCTCTGTACGGAGGGAGCATTCCATGTTTCCGTTGACCGTTATGACGCCGCGTGGACCCGGCATCTTGAGCTTAAGGTAAGCATAGTGCAGCACCGCGTTGAACCAAGCAAATGCAGTCCGTCCGAGCAGTGCGTCATAACCACTACGGAATGGGACGATGTCGAAGATTAACTCTTCGCTTCGGAAGTTGTCGGAGGATCCGAAGACAACCTCTAGTGTGATTGAGCCCGTACAGTGGGCCTCTACACCTGGTATGACTCCTTTGAAGGTAGTCTTCGTGGGCTTGATCCTTGATGGATTAATGCCCATTTTGCGTACTGTGTCTTGATAGAGCAGATTGAGGCTGCTACCGCCGTCCATGAGGACTCGCGTGAGGTGGAATCCATCAATGATTGGGTCCAGGACTAGTGCGGCTGATCCGCCATGCCGGATACTGGTCGGATGATCCCGACTATCAAAAGTGATCAGAAATGACGACCATGGATTGAATTTTGGGGCGACTGGCTCTATCGCGTAGACGTCCCTTAATGCGTGTTTGTGCTCCCTTTTGGGGATGTGTGTAACATATATCATGTTTATTGTTTTCACTTGAGGGGGAAACTTCTTATGTCCCCCTGTGTTCGGTTGCCGGGGCTCCTCGTCGTTGTCCTCGCTTTGTGATCCCTTTCCCCTGTTCATGACGTTTAATCTGCCGGCCTGTTTAAAAGCCCAACAGTCTCTGTTGGTATGGATGGCTGGTTTTTTGGGGTGCCATGTATCTGGCACGGGCTATCGAGTATGCGATCCAGGCTGGATGGTCCCTGATTGTTTCTCTTGTATGGTTTCTTCTGCTGGTTGGACTTGGAGCCACTGAATCCGGCGTTGACTGTACTGTCGTCGGTATTATCACCATTGCTTCGGCGTTTGTGTCTGTTACGTAGAAGCTTGCCGTTGTTGTTCTTAACCTCGGAGGGGCCTGCCTCACTAGCTGTGTTCTTGCTGCGAGCCAACCAACTATCCTCACCCGCGCAAAAGCGGGTCATGAGTGCCGTGAGGGCTGCCATAGATTTTGGCTTTTCTTGGCCGAGGTGGCGGGCGGGCCATTCATCGCGGATGCTATGTTTAAAGGCCGCTAAGGCTTCGGCATCCGGACAGTTGACGATCTGGTTCTTTTTAGTTAGGAACCTAGTCCAGATTTCCTGGCTGACTCCCCGGGCTATTGAACTATGTGACTTAAGTCATCGGCGTCTGGCGGCCGAACATATGTACCTTGGAAGTTGTCGAGAAAAGCTTCTTCCAGGTCCCCCCAGCTGCCAATAGAATTCTCGGGCAGACTGTTTAGCCAGTGCCGGGCTGGCCCTTTAAGTTTTAGTGGGAGGTATTTGATGGCGTGAAGATCATCCCCGCGGGCCATGTGGATGTGGAGAATAAAATCCTCGATCCATACCGCGAGGTCGGTTGTTCCATCGTATGATTCGATGTTTACGGGTTTAAACCCTTCTGGGAATTCGTGGTCCATTACTTCGTCAGTGAAGCAAAGAGGGTGTGCGGCGCCTCTATATCGGGCCGCATCGCGACGTAGCTCTGATGGAGTTCGTCTCCGGTTTTCGGCTCGGGTGTGACTAGGTTTGTCACGCCCGAATAGATAGCTGTCCCCGCGCGTTAAGGCACGTCCTCGCAATCCGTAGATCGATCTTGTATGATTCGCTCTACTGTCTAGGTCTTGGCGGAGGTCATATGTATCGCCCCGAGCTGTCTTATCCCTGCCTTTACGGCGGGGCAGGACAGTCTGGTTTTCGGCTCGGGTTACAGTTTTATCCCGACCGCGCTGTGGCCGATCAGCCGTGTTGCGTGATGCTGGTGCAGGATCTGGCGCCTCATTGTCGAACTGAGGTAGTAATCTGCACTTCGGGTAACTTTTGGCTGGGCGTTCATGGCCGTATTCCTCGACTGCCAGGACATCGGTCCATCTGTCATTGAGCAGGTCTTGTTCAGCTTGAAGCTGCTGCTGCTTCCTTTTCAGGCTCCTCGCAGTGGCTATTAGCTAAAGCTTAAAGCGCTCCTGCTCCAGGGGCTCCTCAGGCACGATGAAGTCTTCATTGCCGAGGCTCACCTCCTCCTCGGAGGGCAGACGGTAACTACCGTCCTCCGAGTCTTCTTCTATGGCATGTTCGTCAGGGCTGGCATGCCCTGATTCCCGATTGTCTCGTTCGGCAGTTTGTTCATCGGGTTCTTCTTTGTCTTCGGCACCATCCGGAGTGTTGTCGTCTCCTGTGCCGATGTGGCTATCCCTGCTGCGACGGGATTTAGAGCGGCGCCGCTGACGCCGGCGCTTTGGTTGTGTTTTAGGAGGGTCCTCCTTCGCTCGGTTTTCCTTGTCATCACTGCTATTATTTTTCGGCGTATCTACCATGTAGACGTCATATGAGGTAGTGGCCGTCCATCGTCCCGTGAACGGCGGGTTATGGGCTCCTCCTCTCCGGCATCGTCATCCATACCGTCGATGTCTTCGGAGTCATAATCAAGCGTGTCGGTTAAGTCTTCCACAGTGGTATGAAGTGGGTGATGGGTGGGAGGCGAAATTCTCCCCCATCGTCAGCCTCCAGCTCGAACCGGACATAATTCGGCTGTGAGTCCCCCGCCAAGGACAAATTTCTTAACGAATTTAGCACATCACCCAAGGGCGAATGCTGGAAGATGTCTGCGGTGATAAACTCAAAGATCGATAAGCGATCCAGTTCGGCGTCCGCGGATGCGCGTGGCTCGGAATTTATGACCGGAGACAAGTCCGGAGTTCTGGGGACAAAGACGTCGTGTGACTTTAGGTCTATGTTCGGCTCCAACGCCGTGGAATCTGCGGCCTCCGTGGTGGGGTTGAGCCTCCCGTCCTTGGATGGCGCATATGCTCCGGATCTACGGCCAGAGCAGTTACGGGAGTAATCTCCTGGATGCGGCCCGATGACAGATTTAGGTCATGTTCATCGGGGTGACTAGGAGCGGTCGCCGCGGTCTCGAATCCGGCGAAGATCAAATCTCCACGGATGTCCGCGACGTAATTCAAGCTCCCGAATCTGACCTGATGGCCAGGGGCGTAGCTGTCGATCTGCTCCTGGTGGCCATGCGAGTTGGCCCGCAGTCCGAAGCCGCCGAACATGAAGGTCTGTCCGGGGAGGAAGGTTTCCCCTTGGACAACATTGTTGTTGACGATTGAAGGGGCCATCAAACGTTTCGTCGACGGCATAGTGGAACTCTCAATGAAAGCACCAATGTCGGTGTCAAAACTGGCGGATCTCGGGTAGGGGGTCCCGAACTGTGCGTCTAAGGTCGATGGTAACAGGAGACAGGGGACACGATGTTTACCCAGGTTCAGGCCCTCTCTATGGAGGCAATACCCTACGTCCTGCTTGATTGATCTTGATGAATATGAGTATTACAAGAGTTGATCTACCACGAGATCGTAATGGCTAAACCCTAGAAGTCTAGCCTGTATGACTATGGTAATGAGTCTCCTTGTTTCCGGACTAAGTCCTCCGGTTTATATAGACACCGGGAGGATCTAGGGTTACACAAAGTCGGTTACAAAGAAAGGAATCTACATATTCGTCCGCCAAGCTTGCCTTCCACGCCAAGGAGAGTCCCATCCGGACACGGGTGCAGTCTTCGGTCTTCGTATCCTGGCAGCCCATCAGTCCAGCCCATGGCTAACAGGCTGGACGCCCGAGGACCCCTTAGTCCAGGACTACCTCAGAGCACTACAACTTTTCTGATAAGTATATGTGAATGACATATTGTTGATCGGAAATGATGTAGAATTTTCTGGAAAGCATAAAGGAGTGTATGAAAGGAGTTTTTCAAAGAAAGACCTCGGTGAAGCTGCTTACATATTGGGCATCAAGATATATAGAGATAGATCATGACGCCTGATAAGACTTTCGATGAGTACATACCTTGATAATATATTTTAAGGAGTTCAAAATGGATCAATCCAAGAAGGAGTTCTTGCCTGAGTTGTAAGGTATGAAGTTGAGTAAGACTCAAAACCCGACCACGGCAGAAGATAGAGGGAGAATGAAACGTATTCCCTATGCCTCAGCCATAGGTTCTATAAAGTATGCAATGCTGTATACCAGACCTATTGTGTACCTTGCCATGAGTTTGGCAAGAGGGTACAATAGTGATCCAAGAGTAGATCACTTGACAGCGGTCAAAATTATCCTTATTGGACTAACGAAATGTTTCTCAGTTATGGAGGTGACAAAGAGTTCGTCGTAAAGGGTCATGTTGATGCAAGCTTTGACACTGATCCGGATGACTCTGAGCCTCAATCAGGATACATATTGAAAGTGGGAGCAATTAGCCAGAGTAGCTCCATGCAGAGCATTGTAGACATAGAAATTTGCAAAATACTTGCAGATCTGAATGTGGCAGACCCGTTGACTAAACTTCTCTCACAAGCAAAACATGATCACACCTTAGTACTCTTTGGGTGCTAATCACATAGCGATGTGAACTAGATTACTCACTCTAGTAAACCCTTTGAGTGTTGGTCACATGGCGATGTGAACTATGGGTGTTAACCACATAAAGATGTGAACTATTGGTGTAAAATCACATGGCAATGTGAACTAGATTATTGACTCTAGTGCAAGTGGGAGACTGAAGGAAATATGCCCTAGAGGTAATAATAAAGTTGTTATTTTATATTTCCTTATATCATGATAAATGTTTATTATTCATGCTAGAATTGTATTAACCGGAAACTTGATACGTTTGTGGATACATAGACAAAACACCGTGTCCCTTGTAAGCCTCTACTAGACTAGCTCGTTAATCAAAGATCATTAAGTTTCCTAACCATAGACATGTGTTGTCATTTGATGAACGGGATCACATAATTAGGAGGATGATGTGATGGACAAGCCCCATCCGTTAGCATAGCATATTGATCGTTTAGTTTTATTACTATTGCTTTCTTCCTGTCATATACATATTCCTTCGACTATGAGATTATGCAACTCCCGGATACCAGAGGAATGCCTTGTGTGCTATCAAACGTCACAACGTAACCGGGTGATTATAAATATGCTCTACAGGTATCTCCAAAGGTGTTGTTTGGTTGGCATAGATCGATATTAGGATTTGTCACTCCGAGTATCGGAGAGGTATCTCTAGGCCCTCTCAGTAATGCACATCATGATAAGCCTTGCAAGTAATGTGACCAATGAGTTAGTTGCGGGATGATGCATTACGGGACGAGTAAAGAGACTTGCCGGTAACGAGATTGAACTAGGTATGAAGATATCGACGATCGAATCTCAGGCAAGTAACATACCGATGACAAGGGGAATTACGTATGTTGTCATTGCGGTACGACCGATAAAGATCTTCGTAGAATGTGTATGAACCAATATGAGTATCCAGGTTCCGCTGTTGGTTATTGACCGGAGAGGTGTCTCAGTCATGTCTACATAGTTCTCGAACCTGTAGGGCCCGCACGCTTAACGTTCGATGATGATTTGTATTATATGAGTTATGTGATTTGGTGACCGAAGGTTGTTCGGAGTCCTGGATGAGATGATGGAGATGGCGAGGAGTCTCAAAATGGTCTAGAGGTAAAGATTGATATATTGGTTGATAGTATTCGGACACCAGAAATGTTTCGGAATGTATCGGGTACATATCGGAGTACCGGGGGGGGGGGGGTTACCGGAACCCCCCGGGGGAAGATATGGGCCATAGGAGGGAGGCACGCCGGCCCATATAGGGGTGGCGCGCCCCCCACAAGGGAGGAGTCCGAATTGGACTAGGGGAGGGGGCGGCGCCCCCTTTCCTTCTCCCCCCTCTCTCCACTAGTAGAAAACAGTGCTTTGGTCTAGGCAGGGCCAGCCCATTAATCCCAGTTCACTCACGAACCGGGACCCATGGGGGCATAGGTCCCGGTTCATGATGCCAGGGGGCCGACCAAGCCTCGTGGGGCATTGGTCCGGTTCGTCTGGAGCCTTTGGTCCCGATTCCAGACACGAACCGGGACCAATGGGTCTCGCTCCTGGCCCACAACCATTCGTCCCAGTTCGTGGCTGGAACCGGTACCAAAGGGGGTCCTTTAGTCCCGGTTCCAGCCATGAACTGGGACCAATGACATGCCTATATATACCCCCTCTCCCGCGAGCAGAGCAGTGGAGTGCTCTATTTTTCTGGCCGGCCGTGGGAGAGCTTTGTGGTGCTCTAGCTCACCTCCTATGCACATGAGGTGTTCGATGAAATGCCCGAGCCACACTTAAGCTTTCTCCTCTCAAAGCTCCTTGTCCAAGCTCCATTTTCCTTGAGATTTGTCTAGATTTGGCGGTCCGTCCTATCAGGTCCCCGTCCTCACCACCGTCGATCGCCCACACCGATCTCGTCGTCGGCCCCACCGTGGTGAGCCTCTTGATCTTATCTTCTTTCTAAAAGAAAAAAGTTCTTACTTGTATGATTTAGATAGATACTTGTGTAATTTTCTTACTTTTATTATTGTTTGTTATTTTATAGTGCGATGGTTTTGGTATCCGCCTCCGTCGGCCCTCGTCCTGTCTATGATTCGGATGTGGTATATATATTATCTTTTATAACTATTTGGTTCATTTAGTGTTTATGACAATTATGCCGACCAACGTGACATAGATTTTTTATCTAGGAGGTATGTGAACTGGAAATTCCAACCGACCCTATTGTCGATAGGTTAAATTTAGTTGAAGAAGAAAACAATTACTTGAAGGAAAAATTGAAAATAATTGAGGAGAAGATGATATTGGAGTTGCATGTTGCGGATGTCGTCGATGATCACAAGATCAAGATGGATGCAATGCACTTGAAGATTAGAAAGATTAGAAAATATGCCATTCATACCGAGGCTTTGTATCATTATGCCGTTGGATCAATTGTTACCTTAGTTGCGATTATGATCGCATTTGTTGTTGCATTGAAATGTTTTACATAGTTTCAATGTATGGTTTAATTAGATGCTCTGGAGAGCTATATGTTGTTCAATGAGAACTATGTATGTACTTTGGTTTTAATGTGATGATGAACTTCTATTAATTTGGTCACTTATCTATTCATGATGTTCTGTAATGGTTTTTGACACACTTAATTATATATAATGCACGCAGATGAACCGGCAATGGATGTACGGTAACAGACGCACCTCCGAGTACATTGAGGGCGTGCATAATTTTCTCGCAGTGGCTGAGGCAAACAAGCAGAATGGTTTTATGTGTTGTCCATGCCCTAGCTGTGGGAATACGAGGTCTTACTATGACTCGAAAACCCTTCACACCCACCTGCTTTATAAGGGTTTCATGCCACACTATAATGTTTGGACCAAGCACGGAGAAAGAGGGGTTATGATGGAAGACAACGAAGAAGAAGAGGATGATGACAACTATGTGCCCCTGAATACGGTGATGCTGCAACGGGGGAAGCTGAAGATCAAGAGGAACCAGATGATGTGCCCGATGACGGTCTTCGCCGGGTCATTGTTGATGCAAAGAGACATTGCAAAAGTGAAAAGGAGAAGCTGAAGTTTGATCGCATGTTAGAGGATCACAAAAAAGGGTTGTACCCCAATTGCAAAGACGACAACACAAAGCTCGGTACCATACTGGAATTGCTGCAGTGGAAGGCATAGAATTATGTACCTGACAAAGGATTTGAGAAGCTACTGAAAATATTGAAGAAGAAGCTTCCAAAGGATAACGAATTGCCCGACAGTACGTACGCAACAAAGAAGGTTGTATGCCCTCTAGGATTGGAGGTTGATTGCTCTCTGACTATAGCGCCAGAAAAGCTCCTGTCTGCTAGGACTACGTCGGTATTTCCCCAAAGAGGAAGGGATGATGCAGCACAACGACGGTAGGTATTTCCCTCAGTGAAGAAACCAAGGTTATCGAACCAGTAGGAGAACCAAGCAACACAATGTAAATAGCACCTACACACAAATAACAACACCTCGCAACCCGACGTGTTAAAGGGGTTGTCAATCCCTTTCAGGTAACGATGCCAGAAATTTGTAATAGATTGAAATAAAATATCGCAAATAAAATAAAGTGCAGCAAAGTATTTTTGTATTTTTGGATTAATAGATCTGAATAAAAATGCAAAGGAAAAGTAAATCACAAGCAAATATATGAGATAGAAGACCCGGGGGCCGTAGGTTTCACTAGTGGCTTCTCTCCAGAAAAATAGCAAACGGTGGGTAAACAAATGACTGTTGGGCAATTGATAGAACTTCAAACAGGTATGACACTATCCAGGCAATGATCATTACAAAGGCATCACGACCAAGATTAGTAGACCGACTCCTGCCTGCATCTACTACTATTACTCCACACATCGACCGCTATCCAGCATGCATCTAGTGTATTAAGTTCATGGAAAAACGGAGTAATGCAATAAGGACGATGAAATGATGTAGACAAGATCCGTTTATCTATTGTGTAGATATAGATCCCATCTTTTTATCCTTAGTAGCAACGATACATACGTGTCATTTCCCTTTCTGTCACTGGGATCAAGGACCGTAAGATCGAACCCACTACCGGGCACCTCTTCCCATTGCAAGATAAATAGATCAAGTTGGCCAAAAAAAACCCAAATATCGGAGAAGAAATACGAGGCTATAAGAGATCATGCATATAAGAGATCAAAGAAACTCAAATAACTTTTATGGATATAAAAAGATATAACTGATCATAAACTCAAAGTTCATTAGATCCCAACAAACACACCACAAAAAGAGTTACATCATATGGATCTCCAAGAGACCATTGTATTGAGAATTCAGCGAGAGAGAGAAAGCCATCTAGCTACTAACTACGGACCCGAAGGTCTACAAAGAACTACTCACGCATCATCAGAGAGGCACCAATGGAGGTGGTGAACCCCACCCGAGATGGTGTCTAGATTGGATCTGGTGGTTCTAGACTCTGTGGTGGCTGGATGAACTCCCCTACGATTTCTGGATTTTTGGTGTATTTATAGAGCAAAGAGGCGGTCCGAGGGGCACCCGAGGTGGGCACAACCCACCAGGGCGCGCCTGGGCCTCCTGGCGTGCCCTGGTGGGTTGTCCCCTCCTCGGGACTCCCCCTAGGTGCAACCAGTGCCCAACTTCTTCCTTTTGGTCCATAAAAAATCATCGTGAAGTTTCGTTTCATTTGGACTCCGTCTGATATTGATTTCTTGTGATGTAAAAAAACATGGAAAAGACAGCAACTGGCACTTGGCACTATATCAATAGGTTAGTACCAAAAAAATGATATAAAATGACTGTAAAATGATTATTAAACATCCAAGATTGATAATAAAACATCATGGAACAATAAAGAATTATAGATACGTTGGAGACGTATCAGAGGTGCAGAAGATACATGCATGCCCTAATGACTGCATCCTCTACCGCGGTGCGTACGAGGATTTGAATGCATGCCCGGTATGCGGTGCAATGCGGTATAAGATCAGACGAGATGACCCTTGTGATGTTGACGGCGAGCACCCCAGGAAGAGGGTTCCTGCCAAGGTGATGTGGTATGCTCCTATAATACCACAGTTGAAACGTCTGTTCAGAAACAAAGAGCATGCCAAGTTGATGCGATGGCACAGAGAGGACCATAAGAAAGACGGGAAGTTGAGAGCACCCGCTGACGGGTCGCAGTGGAGAAAAATCGAGAGAAGGTACTCGGAGGACTTTGCAGGTGACGCAAGGAACACATGGTTTGGTTTAAGCTCGGATGGCATTAATCCTTTTGGGGAGCAGAGCAGCAATCACAGCACCTGGACCGTGACTCTATGTATGTATAACCTTCCTTCTTGGCTGTGCATGAAGTGGAAGTTCATTATGATGGCAGTTCTCATCCAAGGCCCTAAGCAACCCGTCAACGACATTGATGTGTACCTAAGGCCATTAGTTGAAGAACTTTTACAGCTGTGGAATGGAAACGATGTACGTGTGTGGGATGAGCCCAAACAACAGGAATTTCACCTGCATGCGTTGTTGTTTGTAACCATCAATGATTGGCCTGCTCTCAATAACTTTTCAGGACAGACAAACAAGGGATACCACGCATGCACACACTATTTAGATGACACCAAAAGTATATACCTGGACAAATGCAGGAAGAATGTGTACCTGGGGCATCATCGATTTCTTCTGACCAACCATCATTGTCGAAAGAAAGGCAATCATCTCAAAGGCGAGGCAGATCATCGGAAGAAGCCCGCCATCCGTACCGGTGATCAGATACTTGCTATGGTCAATGATTTACAAGTAATCTTTGGAAACGGTCCCGGTGGACTATCTGTTCCGAATGACGTTGAGGGAGGCGCACACATGTGGAATAAGAAATTCATATTTTGGGACCTACCCTACTGGAAAGACCTAGAGGTCCGCTCTTCAATCGACGTGATGCACGTGACGAAGAATCTTTCCGTGAACCTACTAGGCTTCTTGGGCGTGTATGGGAAGACAAAAGATACACTGGAGGCACGGGAGGACCAGCAACGTGTGCACGAAAAAGACGGCATGCCTCCAAAGCAGTATGAAGGTCCTCCTAGCTACGCTCTTACCAAAGAAGAGAAGGAAATCTTCTTTGAATGCCTGCTCAGTATGAAAGTCTCATCTGGCTTCTCGTCGAATATAAAGGGAATAATAAATATGCCAGAGAAAAAGTTCCAGAACCTAAAGTCTCATGACTGCCACATGATTATGACGCAACTGCTTTCGGTTGCATTGAGGGGGATTCTACCGGAAAATGTTCGATTAGACATTGTGAAGCTATGTGCATTCCTCAATGCAATCTCTCAGAAGGTGATCGATCCAGAAATCTTACCAAGGTTAAGGACTGATGTGGTGCAATGTCTTGTCAGTTTCGAGCCGGTGTTCCCACCATCCTTCTTCAATATCATGACACACGTCCTAGTTCATCTAGTCGACGAGATTGTCATTCTGGGCCCTGTATTTCTACATAGTATGTTCCCCTTTGAGAGGTTCATGGGAGTCCTAAAAAAATATGTCTGTAACCGCGCTAGGCCAGAAGGAAGCATCTCCATGGGCCATCAAGCAGAGGATGTCATTGAGTTTTGTGTTGACTTCATTCCTGACCTTAAGAAGATTGGTCTCCCTCAATCGCGGTATGAGGGGAGACTAACTGGAAAAGGCACTCTAGGAGGGGACTCAATAATATGTTGGGACGGACATTATTGGTTTCAAGCACACTACACAGTTCTACAGAACTCTACCTTGGTGAGCGCGTATGTCGATGAACATAAGAACATTCTGCGCTCCAAACACCCGGAGCAGTGTGACGACTGGATTACATGTGAACACATCAGGACTTTCGGCAGTTGGTTGGAAAAACACGTCTTAGGGGTGACAACACTGTTTCTGATGAGCTGTACTCGTTGGCCAGGGACCATCTTTGACTGTATTGACTTAGAAAGGGTACGAGATAAATGGGAATACATTTCACACGATCGCCCAATATCAAAAGAGCACCAACCAAAAGAGCAGTGTCCGCTTTGATGCAGCAACCAAGAGGGAAAATGACACATATTATGGTTACATAGTGGACATATGGGAACTTGACTACGGACATGATTTTAAGGTCCCTTTGTTTCAGTCCAAATGGGTCAATCTGTTAGGAGGCGGGGTACATGTAGACCCACAGTACGGAATGACAACAGTGGATCTGAACAATCTTGGGTACACAGACGAACCATTTGTCCTAGCCAATGATGTGGCGCAGGTTTTCTATGTGAAGGACATGTCTATCAAACCGAGAAAAAGAAAAGATAAGGAAGCGAATACATCATACGATGAGCCAAACCACCACATAGTTCTTTTAGGAAAAAGAGACATCGTGGGATTGGAGGGCAAGATAGACATGTCTGAAGATTATGAAAAGTTTCATGAAATTCCCCTTCAAAGTCAAGGCTGACCCAAGCACCCTATTAAACGATGAAGATTATCCATGGTTACGGCGCAATAAGCAAAGGACACAAGCGAAGAAAAAGTGAAGACTTTCTCTCCACAACTATTATGATGATGCCTTTGATCTAGAATATCACTGCAGTTACATGTGAAGAAATGAAATGCCTTTTGTAACAGATGAGTTTCCGTATGAAACCCTGATACTTCAAAAGAGATTGTCCGTTTTGTACACGAAGTGTATCCATTTATTGTCGTAACGCTCTCAACAACTTTCAACCTTTTCAGAGTCCATTTGTAGTGCTTTTCAATTTCAGGGTCATTTAGGTTACAAAAATCAGTAAATGCATGAAAAATACCAGATGAAGTCAGAAAGGGTTGAAAATTGATGATGTGGCTATGAATGGTTCAATTTGAACACACAAAAAGTCTGGAGTTCAAATAAGTTCAAAAAATAAAATCCTTTTGTAACAGATGAGTTTTCGTCCGAAAACCTGATACTTCGAAAGAGATTGTCCATTTTGTACACAAAGAGCATCCAGTTTTTGCCGTAACCCTCTCAACTTTTTAGCACATGCTATGTGGGTGAAATGATGATACCATGCCAACTTTCAACCTTTTCAGAGTTCATTTGTAGTGCATTTCAATTTCAGGGTCATATAGCTAAAAAAATCAGTAAATGCATGAAAAATAACAAACCAAGTCAGAAAGGGTTGAAAATAGATGATGTGGCTTTGAATGGTGCACTTTGAACACACAAAAATTCTTGAGTTCAAATAAGTTAAAAAAATGAAATCCCTTTGTAACAGGTGAGTTTTCGTCCGAAACCCTGATACTTCAAAAGAGATTGTCCATTTTGTGCACGAAGTGCATCCAGTTTTTTGCCGTAACCCTCTCAACTTTTTAGCACATGCTATGTGGGTGAAATGATGATACCATGCCAACTTTCAAGCTCTTCAGAGTTCATTTGAAGTGCTTTTCAATTTCAGGGTCATTTAGCTCAAAGAATGAACTAATAGCAAAAAGAATGAACTAGAAAACTTTTATGAAACTCTAATAGCAAAAATAATGAACTAGAAAACTTTCATGAAACTCTAATAGCAAAAAGAATGAACTAGAAAACTTTAATGAAACTCTAATAGCAAAAGGAATCAACTAAAAAGCTTTTATAAACCTCTAGTATTTTTGAAACTAAAATTATATAAAATTTATGCAATTAAAAATATCAAGGTATTTTTTGTTCAAAACATTAATAGCAAAAAGAATTTTCATAAAGAAATTTTTTTGTTTGAAACTGTAATAGCAAACTAAAATAACAAAATATGTTTTTGATTAAAACAGAAATTTCAAATAACCTCAAAATTACCAAATTGAATATAATGATAAAACACAGTAATATTAAATAGAAGGAAAAAGAATCACTCAAAAATCTATTTTTATAGTAAGTTATTCACAAACTTGTGATTCACACAAATTTCAAAAAAATAATAATTTAAACTATTCAAATTGGAAAACCAATGGCACTAACATAAAGTTTATAATTTTTATTACCTAAAAGCAAAAAGAATCACTGAATAACAGTAAGTATTCTGCTGTCAGTAGAAACAAAATAAAATAAATAAAGCAAAAAGAAAACAAAAAATGGAAAGAAATAAAAAAATGCCACCTACTGGGCCACCACGGCGTGAATACGACTAGAGACCCAACCATGGGCCAGGATTCAGGCCCGTAGCAGGCCTAGTAGGCCCAAAAGCAAGGAGTGATAGATTAGGCCCAAAAGCCTACAGTTGAGAGGAGCTCGTGAGGGTGGGCGCAACACTGCTATAAACCACTCTCGAGCTCTCTCAACTAGCGAGGTGGGACTAAACATCCCACCGCACCGCACCAGCACAAGGCCTTTGGCCCCGGTTGGTAGCACCAACCGGGACAAAAGGGGTGCAATGGTACCGGTTCGTGGCACCAACCGGGACCAATGCCCCCCTTTAGTCCCGGTTGGTGCTACCAACCAGGACCAAAGGTCCCTGTTTCCGGCCCTTAGGGCTGCTGAAAACTGACCTTTGGTCCCGGTTGGTGGCACCAACCGGGACTAAAGGGGGGCATTGGTCCCGGTTGGTGCCACGAACCGGGACCAATGCTCTGGGTTTATAAGGTTGCACTTAGGAATTTTCAGTTCTCATCTCGCATTAGCCCCCGACGACATTGACGCCGCCCGTCGCCCCCGCCGTCACCCGCGCCTATCATCGTCAAGGTTCGCCCCCGCTGTCGCTGTCGCCGTGGGGAAGCACCACGCCGGCGCCCCGTGACTCGTTCATCACCGACGCCGTTAGTCTGCCGCCGACCGATTTCGCCCGGCAACCTCGAGCCCTCACCGAGCGCGCTGCCGTTCCCTACGACCGTGCTGTGAGCCCCTTCCTCCTCCCCTTTCCTTCTCATCGCCGTCCCAGCATGCCACCCGTAAGCGCCGCCGCCAACCATCGTCGCCGTCCCCGACCTCGCCGTCGTCGACCATCGGCCTGTTTGTCATTTTTTTTGTTACGATGTATGTTTGTATGTTCTCTGTATAATCATCTTTTTTGCATTTTTTTGTTACCAAGAAAAAGGTCTATTTTTTGGTGATATGTATGTTCGTATGCTCATTTAAGAAACTGTTCATATGCTCATTTAAGAAAATGTTCATATGTTACATTTAAGAAAAAAAGTAAATGTATGTATGTTCATATGCAAAGAATTTTTTTGGATGAAATGAGATGAGATGTATGAGATGTTTTGTGGAGACGAGATGAGATGTTTGTGGAATTTTTTTTCATAGAAATTAGTGTGATATTTTTGTTCATGATCTTGCTCGATGAATGTTCTATGTTACAACTCATATTAAGTTTGTTCATGATGATTTTTTTGTTCATAGAAATTTACTAAGTTAAAATGTTCTCGTGTTGGGGGGAGGAGTCCTCGAAACATATCAAGTGCACTTTATAAATTCATATGTTGAGTAGTTGATTTAGGTTAGTGCATTTTAGGTTAGTTGATTTAGTGCATTTTAGGTTAGTTGTTGTTAGTGCATTTTAGGTTAGTAGATTTTAGGTTAGTGGGGAGGAAAAAGGAGAATAAGGAAAAAAGAAGAAAAGAGGAAGAAGGAAGAAGCAAGATAAGAAGAGGAAGAAGGAGGAGAAGAAGGAGAAGAAGAGGAGAAAAAAATAAGAAGAGGCAGAAGAAGAAGAGGAAGAAGAAGAAGAAGAAGAAGGAGAGGAGAAGAAGAAGGAATAGAAGCTATTCCTTCTTCTTCTCCTCTTTTTTTTCTTCTTCTTCCCCTTCTTATTTTTTTTATCTAGAAGGAGGGTGTCGAGGATTGCCGAGCGGTCGAGGGTCGGGAACTAGGGGGCCGAGGGGTCAAGGGTCGCCGAGGGGTTGAGGTTCGAGGATCGCCGAGGGGTCTAGGGTCGTCTAGGGGTCGAGGGTCGAGATTTATCAAGAATGCCCCCATTATGGATGTGCACAAGTTGATCCAATTTTTTTTTCTGATCTCATATATATGTATTCTTCTATATGTCATGTTGTCTGTCAAAGTATTGAAGAAATCCATGGCTACATCATTAGCAGGAAGTAACAGGCGTATGATGCTACGAAGCTCTTCAAAGTTGTTTTGGACGGAGTTCCGGATAGAATAATTTGCTTTTTTGTATGCATTTCAGCAAAGGTCTTCGAAATAGCGATATTCGGAAGGCTGTTGCTGAACTTCGTACCAAAAAGCTAATGATCCTATCCGGGACTCCGTTCCAACACAATTTTAGAGAGCTTCGTACCATTATGCGTCTGTTACTTCTGGCTAATGATGAAGCCATGGTTTTCTTGAATCCTTCGACACTGGACAACGTGACATATAGAAGGTTAGATGAGATCAGGAAAAATATGGACCACTTTTTGCACATCCAGAATGGCGCCATTTTGTTAAATCCCTTGTTTGACATTCATGAGAGAGGCAGTCCGGACGTCGGACATTCATGACAGAACTCCGGTAACTCTTCAATATGAGGGGGACGTCGATCAACCCCCTCTCGCCCGACCAAAACCTAGAAGCGTCGAGGCCACCCCAAACCCTAGAAGCGTTGCCAAGGCCACCCAAATTTATCAAGTTAAAAGAGCGTTGTCGTCGAGGCCACCCCAAACCGTAGAAGTGTTGTCGAGGCCACCCCAAACCGTAGAAGCATCGAGGCCACTAATTAATATTCCTTGTTGTGATTAGCTAGCTAGGTCTATGTTTACCACTAATATATCCATCTCTCATGTTTGTATATTAATTGCCATGTTGTAATATTTGCAGAAACTATGGAGCAAAGAGACTTGGAAACAGAACAGTTGTTGGGGGACATAATCCTCAACGGAGGTGATGTCTTGTCGTATCTCAACGACACTGATGGTCTGGAAGGAGAGGGTGAAGGCTCTGGTGATCGAACAATGGAGGAGGAAGGACATGATCATGACGGCTCCGGTGACCGAATGCCGGTGGAAGGAGACCGTGATGACGGCTCCGGTGACCAAACGGAGGAGGGAGCTGTTGCAAAGTCTGGTGAGGTATATATATATATATATATAAAGCCTGTGATGACTAGCTAATTGATGCATTAATTGTTTTGGTATGTACATATATTAACTCTTCTTTCTTCTTTTATATCCCTCTGGATCGAGGCAAACTTCGGTAACGAGACGAGGCCCAAAGAAAAGGTTGCGCCAAGATGAATGGTTCACGATCACAACAATCGCGGACGATGGCCAACCGATTGAACCCAGGCGGGCCAAGGAAGCATTTTCTGCTCAGTGTGGAGCTATTGTTAGGGACATCATCCTGATCAGCATCCAGCTATGGAATAAGCCTAAGAACAAAGACCCTCAAGTTTCTTATGTCACCGATAGACAGAAAGATAATCTTTGGACCTCGCTGAAGGCAAATTTCACCCTATCGCCAGAGGAGGATCCGAATAAGCCAGTTATAGAGCCACTGGTCAAGGCATGTGCTCTTAAGAAGATGGCATATCTATTCAGGAGGTGGAAGAATGAGTTGAAATCAACGTTTGTCGACAAAGGGCAGACTCTAGAATTCACCGGCCAATTTGAGAAGATAAGCGATCACTGGCCCGCATTTGTGGCCTACAAGACATCGGGCAAGAGTAATAAGATGTCAGAGACAAACAAGAACAATGCTGCAAAGAAGAAGTTTCACCATCGCATGGGGTCAGGTGGCTACCTCAAAGCACGGCCGTTATGGGACAAAGCTGAGAATGACCTGATTGCTAAAGGGGTTGAACCAGAGACATTGAACTGGCTAGACCGTTCAAGGACTTGGTTCTTCGGGGTTGGGGGAACTTTGGACACTGAAACAGGGAAGTGCCTTTGGACGGATGAGCAACTTGCAATACCCGTCAAGAAGCTTCAGAAGTGTATCACCGCAGCGCAGCAAGGGACGTTCATTCCCGACAGAGAGAATGACAAGCTGGCTGAGGCCTTCGGGAATCCTCAGCACCCTGGATGAACACGAGGCATGCTAGGCACCATTCCGTGGAGGGTTGGGTTTCCCCACGCAGGCGGTTACCAAACCCGGGAGAGGAAGAGGAAACTCGAGCTGAGCGAAATGAAGAAGCTCAATGCAAGAGTACTAAAGCTAGAGGAACAAGTTGAGAGCCAGCGAGCTGCCGACCAACCATCTCAGCGGCACGAAGCTACCCCAGAAGCTACCTCGCCATCTCAGCGGAGAAGCAGCATGGCTTCCAGGGAGCTCGTTCAGCAGCCTGACTTCACGGCTCCTAGCTACCCCGTGGATGCTATCACGGAGGCTCAACATTGCCAGCTTATGACGAAATTCCAGAACCTCACCTTGAACGCGGCTGTCGGCTCTGTTGCACCTCCTCAACCCGATGGAACTTTTCACTGCCGTCCGATTCCACATGGCTATGTTGTTGTCATGGTGGATGAAGTAATGGAGGGATTTGAGGAGCTCGATCTTGACCACCCTATAGGTGAAGGGGAGATTCAGCTTGGTCTTGCGGTGAAGAGTCCATGTCTATGGTGGAAGGAGTACATCAAGCTTCCAAACTGGACGCCTCCGCCTCCTCTTCCTCCTCCGGTGAGTCAGGGCACTCCGCCTCCTCCTCCTTCTCCTCCTCCTCTGGCGAATGATCAGGGCACTCCGCCTGCTTCTCTTGCTGCTTCGGCGCATGAGGCCACTCCGCCTCCTCCTTCGCCTCCTCCGGTGTGTGGGAGCAGTCCGCCTCCTCCTCCGCCTCGTCAGCAATGGCGGAAGACAGACGCCGCAGCTTCGGCTCCTCCGGCGCGTCGGAGCACGTCGCCTCCTTCTTCGCCTCGTAAGCAACAACAGAACAGAGACGCCACTGCTCTGGCGGCTAGCAGTACATCCAGAGGCGGGAGGCAATACAGATACGGTCCATCCCTCAAGACTCCGGAAAAGTTACCATACGAGAGGACCGAGGAGGAAAACCCGGAGATCTGTGAAGCCCAAGTGAGGGATTTTTTTGCAAAGAAACCTCCACCTCCGAAGGAGACGATATATCCGGTGAAAGCGAAGCGTACTATCGATGCCCTGAAGCGACCACCACCGCCTCCGCCGGATTCCAACTATGTCCATTGTCTTAAAAAGACATATAAAAATGCGCAGGACTCGGGAACTACTTCGAGTGATACAAGGTTAGCAGAACGAAGAAGTGGGAAAAAATTCCCTAGCTCAGCGAACAGGCGAACCAATCGTGCCCCCCTCAAGGTGTCTAGCGATATCGTCGCTAATCTGCCAGGGATGGTGCCCGGTACCAATCCTGCTGATTACCTGAGCGATGATATAGTGTTTGACACAATGGAGGTGGAGGAATTCAGATACCAGTACAGGAAGCCTCTCGTCAAAGATGGAAGTCCTCCTCTAACAACGATGATGCAAAGATTCCATGAATGGTACTTGGAAACCTGCAGCCAGTCTGGGAAGGATGTTTTGACGATGAGAATTAAAGAGGAGCACGACCTCGTTGGAACTGGTCTGTTCTCTGTTGAATTTGACGAGTTATTCGAGTTCTACAATCAAAAGGCCCTCGACAAAACACTCATGACTTGCTACTGTCTGTAAGTACTACTTTTGTAATTAAGTCTCTCTATATAGCTCAGCTCTTTCATTGCATGTGTATATATAATTATCCTCACTATATTATGGAGATTGAAGATCGTCGAATTCAGAAAAGCACAAATCTATGACATTGTATTCATTAACCCAAATATCATACATGAATGGACGATTAAACACAATGTCAAAGAAACCGAGGACAACTTGCTACAATCGTTGCTCAAAAATCAAAACAAAGATATAGTACTCTTTCCTTACAACTTCAAGTGAGTGTTACTGTCTTGTGCATATTCGGTTTCCCTTATTACTCGAGGTTATAGTAATGTAACTCATGAGTTATGCATGCGTGCACAGCTTCCACTTTATTTGATATACATGTTTGATGTGTACTTTACTAGTGTTCATAGTAGCCCCAGGGTATTTGATACCGGTTCAGTTGCTAATATTAGTAACTCAAAACAGGAGTTGCAAAATGAGCAGAGACTAATTAAGGGTGAGGTGACAATGTGTGTTGGAAGTGATTCCAAGGTTGATAAGATCACCATCGCACACTCCCCCTACATTCGAGATTAGTGTTGGACCTAAATAAATGTTATTTGGTGTTTGCGTTGAGCATGAATATGATTGGATCATGTTTATTGTGATACGATTATTCATTTAAGTCGGAGAATAATTGTTGTTCTGTTTACATGAATAAAACCTTTTATGGTCATACACCCAATGTAAATGGTTTATTGAATCTCGATCATAGTGATACACATATTCATAATATTGATGCCAAAAGATGCAAAGTTGATAATGATAGTGCAAATATATGTGGCACTGCCGTCTAGGTCATATTGGTGTAAAGCGCATGAGAAACTCCATGCGGATGGACTTTTGGAATCACTTGATTATGAATCGTTTGATGCTTGCGAACCATGCCTCATGGGCTAGATGACTAAGACTCCGTTCTCCGGAACAATGGAGCGAGCTACTGACTTATTGGAAATAATACATACCGATGTATGCGGTTCGATGAGTGTTGAGGCTCGTGGCAGGTATCGTTATTTTCTAACCTTCACAAATGATTTGAGCAGATATGGATATATCTACTTAATGAAACACAAGTATGAAACATTTGAAAAGTTCAAAGAATTTCAGAGTGAAGTGGAGAATCATCGTAACAAGAAAATAAAGTTTCTACAATCTGATCACGAAGGCGAATATTTGAGTTACGAGTTTGGCCTTCATTTAAAACAATGTGGAATAGTTTCACAACTCACGCCACCTGGAACACCATAGCGTAATGTGTGTCCGAACGTCGTAACCGTACTTTATTAGATATGGTGCGATCTATGATGTCTGTTACCAATTTCCACTATCATTTTGGGGTTATGCATTAGAGATAGCAGCATTCACATTTAATAGGGCTCCGTCAAAATACGTTGAGATGACACCGTATGAACTGTGGTTTGGCATGAAACCTAAGCTGTGGATGCTCTTATGGTGGATCCACCTTCTGCTGCTGCCACTAATGCAACTGAATAGTGTGCTCCTTTATTATTGGGTCTGGGAAGCCCTTGAATTTGCTCTTTTTCTGTCCTTTTGTTGGTCACTCTGTCATGTAAACTTTATTGTAATGGTGCTGGGTCAGACTGTTATGCGCTCTTTTGTTCATATGGCATTGTGTGTTGTATGCTTTGTGGACCTTATTACGTTATGTTTTAATGAGTAACCTTTGTAGAAACTGGAATGTTTTGTGCTGGAATGTTAGAGGATTAAATTCTGAGGCTAGGCAGAGAGCAGTTAGGCAAAAAATTGATGAAAGTCAGTGTGTTGTTGCCTGTTTGCAGGAAACCAAATGCTCATCTTTTGGCTCTAGGTCAATTAAAAGTTTTTGCCGTAAGAGATTTGACAGCTTTGCTTGCTCTCCTGCAACGGGAGCCTCTGGGGGAATTCTTGTGGTCTGGAACTCCTCTGTTTTTATTGGAACTCTAATTGAAATTCAGCAGTTTGCAGTAGTTGTTGAGTTTGTGTCCAGACAGAACAATGAAAATGGACTTTGGTTGCTGTATACGGGCCCTGTCAGGGTGAAGCTAGAGATAATTTTGTCACTTGGCTATATAATCTGAATATTCCTGTTAATGAGAATTGGCTGCTTTTAGGGGACTTTAATTTCATTAGGTCCATAGATAACAGGAATTTGCCTGGAGGGGATCTAATTGATATGTTCATTTTTAATGAGATAATTGGGCATTTGGGCCTTCTTGAGTTGCCCATCAAGGGAAGAGCTTTCACCTGGTCCAATATGCAAGACATCCCACTTCTTGAGCAATTAGACTGGTTTTTCACCTCAGTAGACTGGATCTCTGTCTATCCTATGACTATAGTGCTCCCCCTTGCTAGGACTGCATCTGATCATGTCCCCTGTGTTGTCACAATCAAAACATCTATCCCTAAGTCAAATCTATTTAGGTTTGAGAACTATTGGTTGGAGCTGGAAGGGTTTATGGATTGTGTTGCTAAGTCTTGGAAAATGCCTTCTAGGAAGGGACACATAACTGCCAGAATTGCTGATAAGTTTAAGTCTCTCAGAATGTGTCTTAAAAGATGGCAAATGAGTGTATCTAAGTTGAAGCTCCTGATTGGTAAATGTAATCATGTTATTTTTCTGCTGGATGATCTGGAAGAGTAGAGGCCTCTGTTTATTCAGGAGCTCAATTTCAGGAAAATTATCAAAGTGCACCTGGAGAAATTGCTACATTTACAATTCCTTTATTGGAAGAAAAGATGCACTATCAGATACATTAAGGTGGGAGGGGAAAATACAAAGTTTTTCCATGCCATGGCCACTGAAAGGCACAGGAGAAATTCTATTGCAAGTCTCAAATTTCCTGATGGTACTATGATCAATGATCATTGTCAAATGGAAGGAATCATCTGGAATTGTTTTAAAAATAGGATGGGCACATCAAGAGGCATTGTCATGGGCTTTGACCTCTCTGCTCTCATCACTCCTGTACAGGGCCTTGACATTCTAACCAAACCTTTTGAAAAAGATGAAATGGACAAAGTGGTTCAGCATATGCCTGTGGATAAAGCTCCAGGTCCTGATGGCTTTAATGGCCTGTATTTCAAAAAATGCTGGCATCTAATTTCTCAGGACTTTTATGAGTTAGCTCAGGAATTCTATGAGGGTTGTGCAATCTTGGATAACATTAATGATTCTTACATTACTCTTGTACCTAAAAAGCTCACACCTGAAGAGGTTGGAGATTATAGGCCTATTTCTCTCACTAGTATGGGCCTGAAGTTTCTTTCTAAAATGGCAGCAAATAGGTTTCAAGAGGTGATCTTGTAGTGCATTCACAAGAACCAATATGGTTTTATTAAGAGCAGAACAATCCAGGATTGTATTGGTTGGACTTTTGAGTATTTGCATCAGTGCCATCAATCTAGGAGGCCAATTGTAATCCTTAAGTTAGGTTTTGAAAAGGCTTTTGACTCTTTGGAACATGAAGCTCTTTTTCAGATTCTTAGGCACAAAGGTTTTAATGAGAAATGGATTCTTTGGATGAAGTAGCTGCTGGGCACTGGTACTTCCTCAGTTCTTCTTAATGGTGTCCCTGGGGGGAAATTTGTTTGTAAAAAGGGGGTCAGGCAGGGTGATCCTGTCTCTCCACTTCTCTTTGTTATTGCTGCAGATCTCGTGCAATCTGTCATCAATGACATGTTCAGAAGAGGAATTCTCCAACTGCCCATCCCTTGTCATGACCAGGATTACCCTGTGATCCAATATGCAGATGATACTTTAAATATCCTACCTGCTGATAGGATTCAGCTCCTAGCCTTGAAGGATATGCTTCATGTGTTTGCTCAATCCACTGGCCTTGATGTCAACTATCATAAATCTTTCCTCATCCCCATAAATGTTGATCCTGATGAGTGATCTTGCTGTTGCTTTTGGTTGTCAGATTGGTAAGATGCCTTTCACTTATCTTGGGCTGCCAGTGGGAACCACAAGGCCCAAATGGTGGACTTTATGCCTCTGGTGGACTGTATGGAAAGAAGAATGACTGCTAGTTCCTCTTTTCTCAATCAAGGGGAGAGACTGCAATTTCTGAACTCTGCTCTGTCTTCCATGCCCATCTTCTTTATGTGCAGTTTGGCTGTTCCTGCTGGAATCCTCAAGCAGTTAGAGAGAATTCAGAGGCAGTGTTTGTGGAGAAAGAATAGAGATGAACCTGCCCCCTCCCTTGCTGCTTGCGAGCTTATTTGCAGGCCAAAAAGCAGGGGTGGTCTTGGTATTCTCAATCTGGGGGTACAAAATGTTGCCTTGCTCCTCAAACATGCTAGTAACTTCCTCAATAAAAATGATATTCCTTGGGTATCTCTCATTTGGGACTCTTACTACCATGGAGGGGTGCCTCAAGGAACATCTTCTTGTGGCTCTTTCTGGTGGAAGGATATTTGCAAGGTTATGCTGAGTTTTAGAGAGTGTTCTTGGGTTGAGGTTAATGATGGTGACACTGCTCTGTTCTGGTCAGACAACTGGAATATTGGTGATGAGGTTTCTCCTCTTCAATCAAGATTTCCTAGGTTATTTTCTTATGCTAAGGACCCATGGATTTAAGTCAAGGAGTTCTTCAGTTCTCAGGATATTATACAGCATTTTCATCTCCCCTTGTCTGCTCAGGCTTTTGGGGAGTTGGGCATGATTCAATCTATGATGGGTTCTCACAGCAGAGTATCTGGCTCTAAGGATGTGTGGTATTGGTAGAACTCTTCCAAGCAGTATAGACCCAAGATGTTTTACTCCCACACATTTCAGTCTGAAACCTTTAACCCTCTGCTCTGTTGGATATGGAAATCATCCAGTACTCTCAAGATTAAGGTGTTTGCTTGGATGCTCATCATGGACATGCTAAATACAAAGGATATGGTGGGAAGAAGGCATTGGCACATGGAGGATGGTGTGCATTGTAGACTCTGCCCCCTGCAGGTTCGAGAGACCAGGGATCATCTTTTCTTCAACTGCAATTTCAGTGTTCGAGTCTGAAATTATTTGCAAATTGATTGGCCTACAGGGAACTCTATGTCTGATGTGGTTATTCAGGCTAGGAATGGTTTTGATAAGCCTTTTTTCTCAGAAGTGGTGTTCACTGCATGTTGGAACATCTGGATCATTCGAAATGCCAAGGTTTTCATAAATGAGAGGGCCAGATTTAATAAATGGCGCACTGCTTTTAGGCATGATATCTCTTTGTTGCAATATAGGATTAAATCTGCCTACAAGGATGACCTTCTCAAGTGGATCTCTTTCCTTCCCCCTTAAGGCTTAGTGTAGTAAGGCTTTTATGCCCCCACCTTTCTTTTTAGTTTAGCTTCTGTTCCTAGATTACTCCTTGTAATCAGTGTATTGTATCTTGTTACTGTTGTTTCACAAAGTTTTTGTTATGCTGTGGGGTTTGCCCCACAGTTCCCAGTCAAAAAAAAGAAACCTAAGCTGTCGTTTCTTAAAGTTTGGGGTTGCGATGCTTATGTGAAAAAGCTTCAACCTGATAAGCTCAAACCCAAATCGGAGAAGTGCGTCTTCATAGGATACCCAAAAGAAACTATTGGGTACACCTTCTATAGCAAATCCGAAGGCAAGATCTTTGTTGCTAAGAACAAATCCTTTCTAGAGAAGGAGTTTTTCTCGAAAGAAGTGAGTGGGTGGAAAGTAGAACTTGATGAGGTAATTGTACCTTCTCTCGAATTGGAAAGTAGCTCATCACAGAAAACCGTTCCCGTGATGCCTACACCAACTAGAGAAGAAACTAATGATAATGATCATGAAACTTCGGATCAAGTTACTACCGAACCTCGTAGGTCAACCAGAGCACATTCCGCACCAGAGTGGTATGGTTATCCTGTTCTGGAAGTCATGTTACTAGACCATGACAAACCTACGAACTATGAGGAAGCGAGGATGAGCCCAGATTCCACAAAATGGCTTGAGGCCATGAAATCTGAGATGGGATCCATGTATGAGAACAAAGTATGTACTTTGGTTGACTTGCCCGTTGATTAGCAAGCCATAGAGAATAAATGGATCTTCAAGAAGAAGACTGACACTGATGATAATGTTACTGTCTACAAAGCTCGACTTGTCGCGAAAGGTCTTCGACAAGTTCAAGGAGTCGACTACGATGAGACCTTCTCACCTGTAGCGATGCTTAAGTTTGTCCGAATCATGTTAGCAATTGCCGCATTTTATGATTATGAAATCTGACAAATGGACGTCAAAACTGCATTCCTTAATGGATTTATTAAAGAAGAGTTGTATATGATGAAACCAGAAGGTTTTGTCGATCCTAAAGGTGCTAAAAATGTGTGCAAGCCCCAGCGATCCATCTATGGACTGGTGCAAGCATCTCGGAGTTGGAATATATGCTTTGATGAGTTGATCAAAGCTGATAGTTTTATACAGACTTGCGGTGCAGCCTGTATTTACAAGAAAGTGAGTGGGAGCACTACAGCTTTTCTGATAAGTATATGTGAATGACATATTGTTGATCGGAAATGATGTAGAATTTTCTGGAAAGCATAAAGGAGTGTTTGAAAGGAGTTTTTCAAAGACAGACCTCAGTGAGGCTGCTTACATATTGGGCATCAAGATCTATATAGATAGATCACGATGCCTGATAAGACTTTCGATGAGTAATACCTTGATAAGATTTTGAAGGAGTTCAAAATGGATCAATCAAAGAAGGAGTTCTTGCCTGAGTTGTAAGGTATGAAGTTGAGAAAGACTCAAAACCCGACCACGGCAGAAGATAGAGAGAGAATGAAAGTCATTCCCTATGCCTCAGCCATAGGTTCTATAAAGTATGCCATGCTGTATACTGGACCTATTGTGTACCTTGCCATAAGTCTGGCAAGAGGGTACAATAGTGATCCAGGAGTAGATCACTGGACAGCGGTCAAAATTATCCTTAGAGGACTAAGGAAATGTTTCTCGATTATGGAGGTGACAAAGAGTTCGCAATAAAGGGTTACGTCGATGCAAGCTTTGACACTGATCCGGATGACTCTAAGTCTCAATCTGGATACATATTGAAAGTGGGAGCAATTAGCTAGAGTATATCCATGCAGAGCATTGTAGACATAGAAATTTGCAAAATACTTGCGGATCTGAATGTGGCAGACCCGTTGACTAAACTTCTCTCACAAGCAAAACATGATCACACCTTAGTACTCTTTGGGTGTTAATGACATAGCGATGTGAACTAGATTACTCACTCTAGTGAACCCTTTGAGTTTTGATCACATGGCGATGTGAACTATGGGTGTTAATCACATAAAGATGTGAACTATTGGTGTTAAATCACATGGCGATGTGAACTAGATTATTGACTCTAGTGTAATTGGGAGACTTAAGGAAATATGCCCTAGAGGTAATAATAGAGTTGTTATTTTATATTTCCTTATATCATAATAAATGTTTACTATTCATGCTAAAATTGTATTAACCGGAAACTTGATACATGTGTGGATACATAGACAAAACACCGTTTCCCTAGTAAACGTGATACATTTTATATTTCCTTATATCATAATAAAATTGTATTATGCTACAGTAAACCTACGCTAATGATGCCACGTCACCTCTGTTACTGTTGCTAACCTCGCGTTAGATCAAAACATTTCAAAATCAAATTTGAATTTTAGGCAAACATTAAAAGTTTTCAAACATAAAAACTAAAATGTTCTAGAGGTGACAAATATTGCATAGTTAATTATGGTGGAGAATCCACATATTTATAAAGTATTTAAGTGCCCAAAAGTGATTTAACCCGTAGTGAAAACAATTAAATAAATGCCTAATATTATAACATATTAAAACTATTTTATTATGGGCTAGGAATTAATCTGACAGTAGTTTATTTATAAATACAAATTCAGATACTAGTGGAAATTTTTATAAAACTAAAAATAAAAGAAAAGAAATAAAACAAAAGACAAAAAAATAAATGGGGGAAAAAGGGGACCCTTCCCCCCCTCGGCCATACTGGGCCTTGGCCTACTCAGGCCGGCCCAGCCGCCCCTCCATAATCCCCTCACTCGTAACCCTAGCTACCGGTCGCCCCACTCCCCTGCCCACGATTTCCACGCCTCTCTCTCCCTCGATCCACATCTCCCCTCCTCTGCCCCCGATTGGATCGGAGGGATCAACCCCATCGTTGCGCCGCTGCCCGCCGTCCTCACCGTCGCCGGCGTTAAGGCCCGTCGCCGGATCTCCTCCCCTCCGTCGCCGCCTCGCCTCCCCTCTCGCACCTCTTCCCCGACCCAATATGGATCAGGAAGGGGCAACGAGCCCGATGCCCTTCCTTCACCGACGCCATCGCCTCCCAGCCGCTGTGCACCGTCGTCGTCGAATCGCCGGCGCCACCTCGCCCCGAAGACACCCCGCCTCCCCGACGCCGCATCGCCGGACCGCTCGTCTTCGTCCTCATCCACGACCGGCCTCCTCACGCCTCGCCGCCCCGCTTCTCTTCAACGCTGGTGAGGCCACCGGCCTCCTGCTCCCCCTGCACTCCGTCGTCGATCCGACCACCGCACGGGCGCACGCCCTTGACTACCGCCCCGTACGCGCGCCCACCGTGCTCACCGCGGCCTCGCCCCGCCCGGTGTGCCGTCGCGTGCGCCCGCAGCCGCGCCGAGCCACACCCGCCGTGCTGCTCCTGCCGGGAGCGCTCGCACCTGCCGTGGCCCGCACCACCGCAGCCTCCTCTGCTGCCTCCATCGCGTGCCCGCGGCCGACTGCTGCCGCTGCTGCCTCCGGCGACCGTGCTCGTTCCCCGCTGTCGTGCCACTCCGCCGCGACCCCGACCGTCCACCCATGCCTCTGCTCCTGTGCACCGGCGTTGACCCGCCGTGGCCCAGCCACTGCCGCCTCCTGCGGCCTCTCCCTCCCCGCTAGCCCCTGCCGGCGGCCTCGCCGTGGCCGCAGCCCCCGCGCCCGCTGGCCACGTCGAGCACCCGTGCTCGTTCGGGCGCCCTCTCCAGTACCGCCAGCCCGCACCCGCTAGCGGCCAAACCCGCTAAGCCCCTAGGGCCTATGACACGCGGGGCGCAGCCCCAAAACGCTTTATTAAAAAAAGGAATTAATAATAATAATAAATAAAATATCAATTAATTAATTAATTAAAGAATTAATTAACTTAATTAATCATATTTAGACTAATCTAATCACTAATTAACCTAATTAACTGTTAGTTAATTAATCAGTCAATGACATGCGGGACCCTCACGTCAGTTTGACCCAGTCAACGCCCTGTTGACTGCTGACCTCATGATGACGTCAGCATACACTATTCTGGATAATGTTGAATTAGATTAATTAATTAAATTCTAAAAATAATTAAAACTTTAAAAATTAAAATAAAATAAACCGTAGCTCGGATGGAAAAACTTTGTACATGAAAGTTGCTCAGAACGACGTGACGAATCCGGACACGCAGCCCGTTCGTCCACCACACACCCCTAGCATAGCAAACCTGCAACATTTCACCTCCAGTTCATCTGTCTGAAAACGTGGAACACCCGGAATACTTTCCCGGATGTTTTCCCCCTCCGCCGGTATCACCTACTACCGCGTTAGGGCACACCTAACACCGCTCGTTGTCTTATCATGCATCGTCATGCATATGTTTGATTTTATATTTATTGTTTCTTCCCCCTCTTCTCTCGCTAGACACCGAGACCGACGCCGCTGCTACCCAGTACGACTACGGTGTTGACGACTCCTCCTTGCCAGAGCAACCAGGCAAGCCCCCCCTTGATCACCAGATATCACCTATTCTTCTCTATACTGCTTGCATTAGAGTAGTGTAGCATGTTACTGCTTTCCGTTAATCCTATCCTGATGCATAGCCTGTCATTGTTGCTACAGTTGTTACCCTTACCTGCTATCCTACTGCTTAGTATAGGATGCTAGTGTTCCATCAGTGGCCCTACACTCTTGTCCATCTGCCATGCTATACTACTGGGCCATGATCACTTCGGGAGGTGATCACGGGTATATACTATATACTTTATATACATGACACATGTGGTGACTAAAGTCGGGTCGGCTCGTTGAGTACCTGCAAGTGATTCTGATGAGGGGGCTGAAAGGACAGGTGGCTCCATCCCGGTAGAGGTGGGCCTGGGTTCCTGACGGCCCCCGACTGTTACTTTATGGCGGAGTGACAGGGCAGGTTGAGACCACCTAGGAGAGAGGTGGGCCTGGCCCTGGTCGGCGTTCGCGGATACTTAACACGCTTAACAAGATCTTGGTATTTGATCAGAGTCTAGCCATTTGGTCTATACGCACTAACCAACTACGTGGGAACAGTTATGGGCACTCGACGTCGTGGTATCAGCCGAAGCTCTTCTAGACATCAGCGACGGAGCGGCGCGTGCCGGATTGGACTATAATGCCTGCTAGGCTAGGTCTGCTTCCGGCCGCGTACGCAACGTGCAGGTGTGCAATGGGCCTATACCCCTACGCGCATAGGATTTAGACCGGCGTGCTGACCTCTCTGTTGAGCCTAGGTGGGGCTACGACGTGTTGATCTTACGAGGCCGGGCATGACCCAGGAAAGTGTGTCCGGCCAAATGGGATCGAGCGTGTTGGGTTATGTGGTGCACCCCTGTAGGGAAGTTTATCTATTCGAATAGCCATGTCCCTCGGTAAAAGGACGACCCGGAGTTGTACCTTGACCTTATGACAACTAGAACCAGATACTTAATAAAACACACCCTTCCAAGTGCCACATATAACCCGGTGATCGCTCTCTAACAGGGCAACGAGGAGAGGATCGTCGGGTAGGATTATGCTATACGATGCTACTTGGTGAGCTTACCATCTACTCTCTCCTACATGCTGCAAGATGGAGGTGGCCAGAAGCATAGTCTTCGACAGGATTAGCTATCCCCCTCTTATTCTGGCATTCTGCAGTTCAGTCCACCGATATGGCCCTTTACACATATACCCATGCATATGTAGTGTAGCTCCTTGCTTGCGAGTACTTTGGATGAGTACTCACGGTTGCTTTTCTCCCTCTTTTCCCCTTTCTATACTTGGTTGTCGCAACCAGATGCTGGAGTCCAGGAGCTAGAGATCTCGAGGATGATTCTACATGGAGTTCAGCTTCGAGGAGTAGTTAGGAGGTCCCAGGCAGGAGGCCTTGCCTTTTCGATCGTTGCTACGTTTGTGCTAGCCTTCTTAAGGCAAACTTGTTTAACTTATGTCTGTACTCAGATATTGTTGCTTCCGCTGACTCGTCTATGATCGAGCACTTGTATTTGAGCCCTCGAGGCCCCTGCCTTGTATTGTGATGCTTGTATGACTTATTTATGTTGTAGAGTTGTGTTGTGATATCTTCCCGTGAGTCCCTGATCTTGATCGTACACATTTACGTGCATGATTAGTGTACGATTGAATCGGGGGCGTCACATAAGCCTAACCATAGACATGTGTTGTCATTTGATGAAAATGATCACATCATTAGGAGAATGATGTGATGGACAAGACCCATCCGCTAGCATAGCTTATTGATCATTCAGTTTTATTGCTATTGCTTTCTTCATGTCATATACATATTCCTTCGACTATGAGATTATGCAACTCCCGGATACCGGAGGAATGCCTTGTGTGCTATGAAACGTCACAACGTAACTGGGTGATTATAAAGATGCTCTACAGGTATCTCCGAAGGTGTTTGTTTGGTTGGCATAGATCAAGATTAGGATTTTTCACTCCGAGTATCGGAGAGGTATCTCTGGGCCCTCTCGGTAATGCACATCATGATAAGCCTTGCAAGCAATGTGACTAATGAGTTAGTTGCGGGATGATGCATTACGGTGTTGGGGAACGTAGCATGCAATTTCAACAATTTCCTACGCTCACGCAAGATCTATCTAGGAGATGCATAGCAATAAGAGGGGTAGAGTGTGTCCACGTACCCTCGTAGACCGAAAGCGGAAGCATTTGACAATGCGGTTGATGTAGTCGAACTTCTTCTCGTTCCTACCGATCAAGTACCGAACGTACGTCACCTCTGAGTTCTGCACACGTTCAACTAGATGACGTCCCTCGAACTCTTGATCTGGCATAGTGTCGAGGGAGAGTTTCGTCAGAACGACGGCGTTGTGACGGTGATGGTGAAGTGGTCCGTGTAGGGCTTCTCATAAGCACTACGAGAATATGATCGGAGGCGTAAACTATGGAGGGGGGCGCCGCACATGGCTAACAATGTTTGTTGTGTGTTCTAGCGGTGCCCCCTACATATATATATAGGTTGGAGGGGAGGAGAGGCAGCCAAGGGGGCGCCCCAAGTAGGAGGAATCCTACTTTCCTGTTCCTATTCGGAGTAGGCATCGCCTCCTGATAGTTCGTAGGTTTGTCATGGTCTAGTAACATGACTTCCAGGATATGATTACCATACCATCTGGTGCAGAACGTGCTCTGGTTGACCTACGAGGTTCGGTAGTAACTTGATCTGAAGTTTCATGATCATTATCATTAGCTTCCTCTCTAGTTGGTGTAGGCATCACAGGAACGGTTTTCTATGATGAGCTACTTTCCAATTCAAGAGAAGGTACAATTACCTCATCAAGCTCTACTTTCCTCACACTCACTTCTTTTGAGAGAAACTCCTTCTCTAGAAAGGATCCATTCTTAGCAACAAAGATCTTGCCTTTGGGATCTATGATAGAAGGTGTACCCACCAATTTCTTTTGGGTATCCTATGAAGACACACTTCTCCGATTTGGGTTCGAGCTTATCAGGCTAAAGCTTTTTCACATAAGCATCGCAACCCCAACCTTTAAGAAACGACAACTTAGGTTTCTCGCCAAACCATAGTTCATACGGTGTCGTCTCAACGGATTTAGATGGTGCCCTATTTAACGTAAATGCAGCTGTCTCTAATGCATAACCCCAAAACGATAGTGGTAAATCGGTAAGAGACATCATAGATCGTACCATATCTAATAAAGTACGGTTACGATGTTCGGACACACCATTACGCTGTGGTGTTCCAGGTGGCGTGAGTTGTGAAACTATTCCACATTGTTTTAAATGAAGGACAAACTCATAACTCGAATATTCTCCTTCGCGATCAGATCGTAGAAACTTCATTTTCTTGTTACGATGATTCTCCACTTCACTCTGAAATTCTTTGAACTTTTCAAATGTTTCAGACTTGTGTTTCATTAAGTAGATATACCCATATCTGCTCAAATCATTTGTGAAGGTCAGAAAATAATGATACCCGCCGCGAGCTTCAACACTCATCGAACGAGTAAACAGACTTGCCGGTAACGAGATTGAACTAGGTATGAAGATACCGACGATCGAATCTCGGGAAAGTAACATACCGATGACAAAGGGAATTACGTATGTTGTCATTGCGGTACGACCGATAAAGATCTTCGTAGAATATGTAGGAACCAATATGAACATCCAGGTTCCGCTGTTGGTTATTGACCGGAGACGTGTCTCGGTCATGTCTACATAGTTCTCGAACCCGTAGGGTCCACACGCTTAACGTTCGATGACGATTTGTATTATATGAGTTATGTGATTTGGTGACCGAATGTTGTTCGGAGTCCCGGATGAGATCACGGACATGACGAGGAGTCTAGAAATGGTCGAGAGGTAAAGATTGATATATTGGATGATAGTATTCGGACACCGAAAATGTTTCGGAATGTATCGGGTAATTATCGGAGTACCCGGGGGGGGGGGTTACCGGAAGCCCCCGGGGGAAGATATGGGCCATATGGGCCATAGGAGGGAGGCACACCAGCCCACATAGAGGTGGCGCGCCCCCACAAAAGAGGAGTCTGAATTGGACTAGGGGAGGGGGCGGCGCCCCCTTTCCTTCTCCCTTTGTCTCTCCTTCCCCCTTTCCCCCTCCGGTAAAAGGAAGGGGGGTGATTCCTACTAGGAGCCCAAGTAGGACTCCTCCTCTCAGGGCGCGCCTAGCTCCAGCCTCCTCCCCTCTCCCTCCTTTATATACGGAGGTGGGGGGCGCCTCTAACACACATCAATTGTTCCAAGCCGTGTGCGGCGCCCCCCTCCACAGTTTATGCTCCGGTCATATTCACGTAGTGCTTAGGCGAAACCCTGGAAGGATCACTTCACATCACCATCACCACGCCGTCGTGCTGGCGGAACTCTCCCTCGACACTTTGCTGGATCAAGAGTTTGAGGGACGTCATCGAGCTGAACGTGTGCAGAACTCGGAGGTGTCGTACGTTCGGTGCTTGATCGGTTGGATCGAGAAGACGTTCGACTACATCAACCGCGTTAAGCTAACGCTTCTGCTTTCGGTCTATGAGGGTACGTGGACACACTCTCCCCATCTTGTTGCTATGCATCTCCTAGATAGATCTTGCGTGAGCGTAGGAATTTTTTTGAAATTGCATGCTACGTTCCCCAACACCAAAACAGTACCTTCGTTAACCATAAAGTGGCACTTCTCCCAATTCAAGACAATATTTGTTTGCTCGTATCTCTGCAAAACTCGATCAAGATTGCTTAAACAATCATCAAAAGACTTCCCATAAACAGAAAGGTCATCCATGAAAACCTCAACAATCTTTTCACAAAAGTCAGAGAATATAGGAGTCATGCATCTTTGAAAGGTAGCAGGTGCATTGCATAAACCAAAAGGCATACGTCTATAAGCATAAGTTCCAAAAGGACAAGTAAAAGTGGTATTTTCTTGATCAGGTTGAGAAACAGGTATTTGTGAAAAAACAGAATATTCATCAAGAATGCAAAACAGTGTGTTCTTAGATAATCTTTCTAGCATTTGATCAATAAAAGGCAGTGGGTAATGATCTTTTCTAGTTTCTTTGTTTAATTTCTAAAATCAATTACTATTTTGTAGCATGTCACAATTCTTTGTGGAATAAGTTCATTCTTATCATTAGGAACAACAGTAATACCTCCTTTCTTAGGGACACAATGACCAGGACTTACCCATCTACTATCAACTATAGGATAGATTATACCTGCTTCCAGAGTTTTAATATTTCCGTTCTTACCACTTCTTTCATCTTTGGATTTAACCGACGTTGGTGCAATAGTGGGTTTAGCATCAGGTTTCATATTAATCTTGTGCTGACATAGGGTGGGACTAATGCCCTTTAAATCACCAAGAGTATATCCAATAGCAGCTCGGTGCTTCCTTAGAACTTTCAATAATCTTTCTTCTTCATGTTCTGAAAGGTTAGCGCTAATAATAACATGATATATCTTCTTCTCATCAAGATAAGCATATTTGAAAGTGTCTGGCAATTGTTTTAATTCAAACAAAGGATCACCTTTAGGTGGAGGAGGACCTCCTAGAGTTTCAATAGGCAAATTGTGTTTAAGCAGAGGACGTTGTTCAAAGAAAATCTTATCTATTTCATTTCTTTCATTCATATGCAAATCATTTTCATGGTCTAGAAAATATTGTTCTAGTGGATCAGTAGGAGGTACAACAATAGAAGCAAGACCAATTATTTCATCCTTATTAGGAAATTCTTTTTTTATGAAGTTTTCTACTAAACTTGGAAAAATTAAACTGATGAGACTCATCACCAAAGCTATCACCGACAGTTTGTTTCTCACAATCTATTTTAGCATTAACGGTGTTCAAGAAAGGTCTACCAAAGATAATGGGACAAAAGTCATCTTGTGGGGAACCAAGAACAAGAAAATAAGTAGGGTATTTTATTTTCCCACACAAGACTTCAACATCTCTAACAATCCCGAGTGGTGTGATTGTGTCTCTATTAGCAAGTTTAATAGTAACATCTATGTCTTCTATCTCAGCGGGTGCTATGTCATTCATAATTTCTTGATATAAGGTAAAAGGAATAGCACTCACGCTACCACCTATGTCGTATAAACCATGATAACAGTGATCTCCTATATTAACTGAGACAACAGACATGCCAACAACAGGTCTATGTTTATCTTTTTCATCAGGTTTGGCAATTCTAGCAGCTTCATCACGGAAGTAAATAACATGCCCATCTAAATTTTCAACCAAGAGGTCTTTAACCATAGCAACACTAGGTTCTACCTTCATTTGTTCAGCTGGTTTAGATGTTCTAATATAACTTTTATTGACCAAAGTTGAAACTTTAGCATGTTCCTTTATCCTAACAAGGAAAGGTGGTTTTTCAATATAAGCAGTAGGGACAACTGGATCAACATTATAAATAATAGTTTCATCTTTAGCTATTACTGGTTCTTTAATTTCTTCTTTAATAGGTGGGTGATATTTAAACCACTTCTCCTTAGGGAGATCAACATGAGTAGCAAAGGATTCACAAAAGGAGGCTATTATTTCAGAGTCAAGTCCATATTTAGTGCTAAACTTTTGGAAAGCATCGGTATCATAAAAGATTTAACACAATCATACTTAAGCTTAATACCTGACTCTTTACCTTCGTTGAGTTCCCAATCTTCAGAGTTGCATTTAATTCTTTCTAAAAGATCACACCTGAATTCAATAGTCTTCTTCATAAAGGAACCAGTACAAGAAGTATCGAGCATGGATCGATCATTATGAGAAAGCCGAGCATAAAAATTCTGAATAATAATCTCTCTTGAGAGCTCATGGTTGGGGGCATGAACATAACATTGACTTAAGCCTCCCCCAAGCAAGATCGATACTTACTCCTATATGAGGCCAAAAATTATATATATAATTCCGATCATGATGAACTAGATGCATAGGATAATTTTTTTGTGAAACTCCAATTTCAATCAATTCCAATTCCAAGATCCAATATCAATCGCATAGCCTATACCATGCCAATGATCTTCCCTTCAAAGATAAAGGGAAAACCTTCTTCTTAGCTTCATCTCCGGGTAAACCTGCAAGCTTAAACAATCCACAAATTTCTTCCACATATATCAAGTGCATATCGGGATGTTCGGTTCCATCTCCTGCATAAGGATTAGCTAGCAGTTGCTCTAACATACCTGAAGGAATTTCATGTTCAATATTATCAGTAGGTGCAGTAGGTTGAGGGGTGACTAATTGTGGTTCCGATCAAGGTGAAGATACCCTAAACAAACCCCTCAAAGGATTGTTCTCCATAGTAACAAGTGACAATAAATTTCAGCACGTAGTAATAATTTTGTCCTTACCAATTTCCACTTACCAAGAGCGCTTCACTCCCCTGGCAAACGGCGCCAGAAAAGAGCCTTGATGACCCACAAGTATAGGGGTGAATTTTAGTCCTTTCAATAAGTAAGAGTGCCGAACCCAATGAGGAGCAGAAGGAAACGACAAGTGGTTTTCAGCAAGATAATGTCTGCAAGCACTGAAATTAAAAGTAACGAGTTGTTTGATAGCACGGTAATTTCTAACGAGCAAGTAACAATGATAGTAACAAAAGTGAAGCAAGGTAGCCCAATCCTTTTGAGGCAAAGGACAGGCCAAAACAGTCTCTTATGATAAGCAAAGTGTTCTTGAGGGTGCACGAGAATTTCATCTAGTCACTTACATCAAGTCGGTTCGATTTGTGTTCACTACTTTGATAATTTGATATGTGGGTGGATCGGTGCTTAGGTGCTATTATTACTTGAACAAACCTCCTACTTATGATTAACACCCTCGCAAGCATCCGCAACTACGAGAAAAGTATTAAGAATATATTCTAACCATAGCATTAAACTTTTGGATCCAATCGGTCCCTTACGGAATAGCACATAAACTAGGGTTTAAGCTTCTGTCACTCTCGCAACCCATCATCTAATAACTACTCCACAATTCATTCCCTTAGGCCCAAATATGGTGAAGTGTCATGTAGTCGACGTTCACATGACACCACTAAGGGAATCACAACATACATACTATCAAAATATCGAACACATATCAAGTTCACATGATTACTTGCAACAAGATTTCTCCTGTGACCTCAAGAACAAAAGTAACTACTCACAAATGATAATCATGCTGAGGATCAGAGGGGTATTAAATAGCATAATGGATCTGAACATATAATCTTCCACCAAATAAACCATACAGTAATCAACTACACGATGTAATCAACACTACTAGTCACCCACAAGTACCAATCTATAGTTCCGGTACAAAGATTGAACACAAGAGATGAACTAGGGTTTGAGAGGAGATGGTGCTGTTGAAGATGTTGATGGAGAATGCCCTCCCCAAGAAGGGAGAGTTGTTGGTGATGATGATGACGATGATTTCCCCCTTCGGGAGGGAAGTTCCCCCGGTGGAATCGCTTCGCCGGAGGGCAAAAGTGCTCCTGCCCAAGTTCTGCCTCGAGACGGCGGCGCTTCGTCCTGAAAGTCCTCTCCTTATTTTTTCTAGGTCAAAATGACTTATATACCTGAAGAGGGGCACCGGAGGTGGGATGGGCTGAGCACAACCCACCATGGCGCGCCTGGGGGGCCTAGCGCGCCCTTTTGTCTTGTGCTCACCAGGTGCCCCCCCTCCAATAGTTATTTGTTCTAGTATTTCTTATTTATTCCATAAAAATTCCTCGTGAAGTTTCAGCTCATTTGGAGTTGTGCAGAATAGGTGGCCTGGCGTAGCTTTTTCAGGTCCATATTTCCAGCTGCTGGAATTCTCCCTCTTTGTGTGAACCTTGCATATTATGAAGGAAAAGGCATTAGAATTACTCCAAAAATAATTATTATGCATAAAAACAATATAAATAACAGTAGGTAAACATGGTGCAAAATGGACGTATCAGTTGGCAAGCTGCAGGTGCTTAATGAGGAGCTCAAGGCTACGGGCAAGTTCCAAGGAATCAATCCCAGCAGGAGCCGACCGAAGGGAAAGGTTACATTGCTTGTGACATTTGGCGAAGAACTGAATTATCGGACTGCGAGAGTCGTGTTTGACGTTGCTGAACTTCCTTTGCCTTACAATGGAATTCTTGCTCGTCGAGCTCTGGCAAAATTCATGGCAGCATCCCATTATGCTTACAACACCTTGAAGATGCCAGGGCCGATGAGTATCATTTGCATTCCATCAGATAAGAAAGATGCAGTTATATGTGTTGAGAAGATGTATCGAGACGCGGTAGCAGCTCGGGCTGTAGAAGCCACAACTCCCGCCAAGGAAACAAAGAAAGGGAAGAAAGCTAGCAGGAACTCCGGGAAGCGCGCCTCTCCGGAATGCGTTGCGCCTATTGACGACCTGCCGGAGAGTTCCACTAGAAAAATGCCCAAGGTTGCTTCACCTCCTGTGAAAAGGGTCCCGACAAGGCAGGATGGCGTTGACGGTACATTCACCATCAGCGCCGCCCTTGATGACAAATAGGAAAGCACGATCGTTGCCTTCCTGTGGGCGAATGTCGATGTGTTTGCTTGGCAACCATCTGACATCCCCGGTGTTCCCAGGAAGGTAATCGAGAACCACCTTACTCTCTGCCCTCACGCTCGGCCCATCAAGCAGAAGGCCAGAAAGCAAGCTTTAGAGCGACAACGGTTCATTGCCGAGGAGATCAAGAAACTTGAAGCAGCTGGTTTGGTCAGAGGGGTGCTACATCCAACCTGGTTAGAAAATCTAGTGGTAGTGCGCAAGCCAAACGGAAATGGAGGCTCTGCATTGATTTCCCTGACTTGAACAAAGCATGTCCAAAAGATCCTTTCCCCTTGCCGCGCATTGACCAAATTGTTGATTCCACCTCCGGGTGTGATTTGCTTTCCTTCTTGGATGCGTACTCCTGGTACCATCAGACATTCATGGACAAGGAAGATGACGAGAAAACCGCGTTCATAACTCCACATGGCAGGTACTGCTTTGTGCATATGCCTTTTGGGTTAAAGAGCGTCGGGTCCACTTTTGCGTGAGCAGTACAGATTGGTTTCGAACCCCGGCTGCACATAAACGTGGAAGCTTATATGGATGATATAGTGGTCAAGATGAAGGATAGATCAACACTCATTCAGGACTTGAAAGAGACCTTTGCAAACTAGCGCAAGATCATTCTGAAGCTAAACCCTAAGAAATGTGTGTTTGGTGTCCCATCCGGCAAGCTCCTTGGTTTCTTTGTGTCCCAGTGGGGAATAGAGGCCAATCCCGACATGATCAAAGAAAATGAGTAAATACAAGCACCCAAGACTGTCAAGGATGTAAGGCGTTTGGCTGGATGCATTGCCGCACTTAGTAGGTTCATCTCCAAGTCTACTGAGCGCACCTTGCCTTTTTTCAAAATCTTGAAAAAAGCTGGCCCGATGAAGTGGACCCCGGAAGTAGAAGCAGCACTGCAAGACCTGAAAACTTACATTTCCTCTACTCCACCTTAGTCGTGCCTAAACCGCAAGAGCCGTTGTTGCTATACTTAGCCGCAATGAATCGAGTGGTTAGTGCAGCGTTAATGGCACATCGAGAAGTGGATGACGAAGCAGCCGCCGCAACTGACCCTCCGGAGATGGAGCCGAAGCATACGCAGCAGGACTTGACACAAACCAAGGAGAGGCAAGGCAAACCAGCGGAGGCAATTCCAAGGCCGCGACAAGGAAGAAACTGGTACAGCGGCCAGTGTACTTTGTCAACTCCTTGTTACACTGGGCCAGATCTAGGTACTCTGGAGTACAAAAGCTGATCTTCGGCCTTATCATGGCCTCAAGGAAGCTGCACCACTACTTCCAAGCCCACGAGATCACAGTTGTCACCCGTTTTCCACTGCAGCGCATATTGAGGAACCCCGAAGCCACGGGCAGGATAGTTGAGTGGGCACTAGAGCTATCAAGCTTTGGCTTAAAGTATAGAGAGCACCTCAACTATTTAGAGCAGAGCATTGGCGGAATTCATTGCAGACCACTCCAGACAAAGAAGTACCAAAGACAGCTCTCCCCTGCAATGAGGCGCCTCAGCAGTGATCATGTATTTTGATGGTGCTTTCTCGCTGCAGGGAGCCGGAGCTGGCGTGCTTCTTGTCGTGCCCACCGGAGAGCATCTCAAATATGTGGTTCAAATGCACTTCCCCAGGGAGGAGGCCACCAACAACACTGCTGACTACGAGGGGCTCCTTGCCGGACTCAGAATTGCAGTGGAGTTGGGAATCAAGAAACTAATTATCTGGAGAGACTCTCAACTCGTGGTGAGACAAGTTAACAAAGATTATCAGAGTCCGTTGATGGAGGCATATGTGGAAGAGGAGAGGATGTTGGAAGAGCACTTTGATGGGTTACAAGCAGAACACGTGCCATGTGCGGAGAATGGCATCACTGATGACTTGTCAAAGTGCACCACGCAAAAGCTTCCTGTGGAACCAGGGACTTTTGTCCTCCATCTAACTCATTCGTCAGTGTCCCCTTCAACAATGACCAGAAAAAGGAGAAAGTTGAACTCCGACAAGCATTTCCCGACAGAACTTCCCAAAGTGCTGGTGGAGAGGCTGCGGGTATGACCTCGCTTCGGTTGGTGAGTGATGTCTACGATGCAACTTTATTCTTGTAGACTTGTGTTGGGCCTCCAAGCACAGAGTTTTGTAGGACAGTAGAAATTTTCCCTCAAGTGGATGACCTAAGGTTTATCAATCCATGGGAGGCATAGGATGAAGATGGTCTCTCTCAAACAACCCTACAACCAAATAGCAAAGAGTCTTTTGTGTCCCCAACACACCCAACACACCCTGAACAAAGATATGACACTATATAAATCCCTCCGATGGTGTACTGGGATGTGCGATGATCAAGAGTGACATGTATAAAAAAATGTGAACGGTGGCCAAGTCACAATACTATGCCAACTAGATGATCATGCAAAGCAATATGACAATGATGGTATGTGTCATAATAAACGGAACAGTGGAAGTTGCATGGCAATATATCTCAGAATGGCTATGGAAATGCCATAATAGGTAGGTATGGTGGCTGTTTTGAGGAAGGGTATATGGTGGGTTTAATGCACTGGCGAAAGTTGTGCGGTACTAGAGAGGCTAGCAATGGTGGAAGGGTGAGAGGGCCTATAATCCATGGACTCAACATTAGTCACAAAGAACTCACATACTTATTGCAAAAGTTTATTAGCCATCGAGAAAGTACTAATACGCATGCTCCTAGGGTAACTTTAGGTTTAAGGAAGTGGATGCACAAGAAGTATTTCCGCTTAGTACAGGTGAGGGCTAGCAAAAGATCCTAAGCAAGCACCACATGTTGGAGGATCCATAACAATATAACTTCTACACAAATATACCCAAACATAACTCATTAAGATGTCTTCCTTGTCCAACTTCAACTAATTTGCTCAAGTTTGAAGTCATTACTCCCCATGGGATAAGCATATAAAATATATATAATTTCAGATTTATGATATTCAATTCATTCAGCCATTTACTCATAGGATATAAGTGAAGCACGAGAGTAAATGACATACTACTCCAAAAAGATATAAGTGAAGATCAATGAGTAGTCAAATAATTAAGTAGCCATGTAAAGACTCTCTCTCATAAAAAATAGATCTTAAGTATTTTATTCAAACAACGAGTAAAAAAACAAAATGCCATTCCAAGGATATCACATATCATGTGAAGAAGCAAAAAACTTAGGCTCAACCAAAACTGACCGATCATTGTTGAAGAACAAAGGTGGGATGCCAACCGGGGCATCCCCAAGCTTAGATGCTTGAGACTTCTTGAAATATTATTTTGGGATGCCTTGGGCATCCCCAAGCTTGAGTTTTTGTGTCTCCTTAATTCCTTTTATATCACGGTTACCCTAATTCTCAAAAACTTCATCCACACAAAACTTAACAAGAACTCGTGAGATAAGTTAGTATAAATCAATGCAAAACCTTGTCATTCTCTACGTTAGAAAATTACTAAAATTATTATTTAACATTGCATACTAAATGCCTATGCATATTTAATACTCCTATCCTCAAATAGAACAATTAAACAAGCGAACATAACAGCAATCTGTCAACATAGGATAGTCTGTAAAGGATGCAAGAAGATCCATACTTCTCTAACTCCAAAAATTCTGAAAAATTACCACACTGTATAAAATTTGTCATAGCTTATAGTGTAAAAATTTCAAGATTTTATCACGTTCTGAATTTCCAGAAGAATTCAGATAATGATAGAAAACTTCCTATTTTCAAAACAGCAGAATATAGACTTGCAAAATAAGCATGGTAAAGGCTATACTTGACCTTTTTATTGAACTATAAGATGGAAAACATTATTCTAAATAACAGAAAGCAAATCCTAATAAAATAAAATGATGCTCCAAGAAAAATTCATATCATGTGACGAATAAAAATATAGCTCCAAGTGACTTTACCGATAATGTTGAAGACGAAAGAGGGGATGAATTCCGGGGCATCGCAAGCTTAGTTGCTTGGGTATTCCTTGAATTACCTTGGGGTGCCTTGGGCATCCCCAAGCTAGGGTATTTCCACTCCTTATTCTCCCCATATAGATATCTCACCCAAAACTTGAAAACTTAAATCACACAAAACTTAATGGAACTTTGTGAGATAGGTTAGTATTATAAAGACACATCATTCACTTTGGTATTGTCAAGATAAGATTCATAATTGTTCTCACATAATGCCTACTGTACCTTATCATTTCCACAATTTATATCACTTAATATAAGCTATGGAAACACTAAAACAAGCAAACTATGCATTGAAAACAGAATCTGTCAAAAACAGAACAGTCTGTAAAGATCTGGACAATGATAATACTTCTGTAAATCCAAAAATTCTGAAAAATTAGGACAACGTAGGCAATTTGCATACCAATCATGAGTAAAATATTCACAATTTTATCACATTCTAGTGAATTTAAACAATTATGTTACTGGAAGCAAAAAATTTTTGTTTTCGCACAGAATCAAGTCAACTATCATCCACACTACCCCAAAGATTTACTTGACACTTTATTGAGACAAAAGCTATAAAACATGATTACTACAGTAGCATAATCATGTGAACACACACAAAAAGTAGGTAGAGATATTGGGTTGTCTCCCAACAGGTGCTTTTCTTTAATGCCTTTTTAGCTAGGCATGATGATTTCAATGATGCTCACATAGAAGATAAGAATTGAAACATAATGGAAGCATCATGAAGCATATGACTAGAACATTTAAGTCTAACCCACTTCCTATTCATAGGGATTTTGTGAGCAAACAATTTATGGGAGAAGGAATTAATTAGCATAGGAAGGCAAAACAAGTGTGGCTTCAAAACTTTCAACACATAGAGAGGAAACTTGATATTAGTGAGATATGTAAAAGCATATGTTACTCTCTCATAATAACTTTTAGTAGCATCATGGATGAATACAAAAATATAACTATCACATAAACCATTCTTTACATGATCTACTAGCATAGAAATTTTACTACTCTCCGCATGAGCAAATTTATTCTCATTCATAATAGTGGGAGCAAACTCAACAAAATAACAATCATGTGATACTTAATTGGGATAATCATATTAAGAATTAAAATTATGATGACAAGTTCCATGGTTATCATTGTTCTTTATTTCATAAGTGTCATCACAATAATTATCATAAATAGGAGGCATGCAATCATCATAACAAATTTGCACATCAAAACTTGGGGGACTAAATATCATCTTCATCAAACATAGCACCCCCAAGCTTATGGATTTGCATATCATTAGCATCATGGATATTTAAGGAATTCATACAAACAACATTGCAATCATGCTCATCATTCAAAGCTTTAGTGCCAAACATTTTATTTGCTTCTTCTTCTAACATTTTGGCACAATCTTCCGATCCATCGTTTTGAAGAAAGACATATAAAGATGAATAATATGAGGCAACCTCAGTTCCATTTTTTGTAGTTTTTTTTTGTAGACTAAACTAGTGATTAAAAAGAAACTAAAATATTCAATTTCAAGATCCAAAGATATACCTTCAATCACTCACCTCCCCGGCAACGGCGCTAGAAAAGAGCTTGATGTATAATACAAACCTTTCTTCTTGTAGACTCGTGTTGGGCCTCCAAGCGCAGAGTTTTGTAGGACAATAGCAATTTTCCCTGAAGTGGATGACCTAAGGTTTATCAATCCGTGGGAGGCGTAGGATGAAGATGGTCTCTCTCAAACAACCCTGCAACCAAATAACAAAGAGTCTCCTGTGCCCCCAACACACCAAATACAATGGTAAATTGTATAGATGCACTAGTTCGGCGAAGAGAAGGTGATAAAAGTGTAATATGGATAGTAGATATGGGTTTTTGTAATTTGAAAATATAAAAACAGCAAGGTAACTAGTAACAAAACTGAGCAAAAACAGTATTGCAATGCTTGAAAACAAGGCCTAGGTTTCATACTTTCACTACTCAACAATGATAACATAATTAAATCATATGGCAATCCCTCAACGTGCGACGACAAAGAGTCACTCCAAAGTTCCTATCGTGGAGGACATAAGATGAAATTGCTTGTAGGGTAGGAAACCACCTCAAAGTTATTCTTTCTGATAGATCATTTGAGCTATTCCTATAAGTGTCACAAACAACCCTAGAGTTCGTACTAAAATAACACCATATGATGCACATCAATCAACCCTAATGTCACCTAGATACTCCAATGTCACCAAGGTTGTTAGAATCACAATTCTGTTATACGATTCTACGACTTTATGATCCAGACTAACCCCTATGATTCTATGATTTTAGTTCATAGAATCTACGTTTCTACGATCCTGCTAGTGAAGACTCTACGATTTGCAATCCTATCATCGAAGCTCCGATTCGATTCAACATCACTATTCGGACAACCTTGAATGTCACCACAAGTATCCGTGGCTCGGTTATACGATATGCATCAAATAACTTCGGATTCGTAATATTAAATCCAACAGAAGGAACCTCAAAGAGTGCCCCAAGATTTCTACCGGAGAAACAAGGATGAATACGTGCATCAACTCCTATGCATAGATTACCCCAATGTCACCTCGGCAATCCGTGAGTTGAGTGCCAAAAGATACATCAAGTGAATCAATAGAACACCCCATTGTCACCACGGGTATCCCACGCAAGACATACATCAAGTGTTCTCAAATCCATAAAAGTATTCAATCCGATAGTAGTGAAACCTCAAAGGCAAAACTCAATTTATCACAAGAAGATAGAGAAGGAGAAACACCATATGAGCCAACTATAGTAACAAAGCTCGCGGTACATCAAGATCGTGCCAAATCAAGAACATGAAAGAGAGATCAAACACATAGCTACTGGTACATACCCTCAGCCCCGAGGGTGAACTACTCCCTCCTCGTCATGGAGACCGCCAAGATGATGAAGATGGCCTCCGGTGATGATTTCCCCCTCCAGTAGGGTGCCCGAACAGGCCCCCGATTGGTTTTTCGTGGCTACAGAGGCTTGCAGCGGCGGAACTTCTCATGTGGGGTCTTTTCGGGGGGTTTTGGTATCTATAAGAATTTGTGGCGTTGGTCTCATGTCAGGGGATCCCCGAGGGGCCCACAAGACGGGGGTGATACGTCTCCAACGTATCTATAATTTATGAAGTATTCATGCCATGTTTACAGCAATTTTATATGGTTTTGGTATGATTTGATTAGAACTAACCCGGACTGACGCTGTTTTCAGCGGAACTACCGTGGTGTCATTTTTTGTGCAGAAATAAAAGTTCCCAGAATGGGTTGAAAATTTACAGTGATTTTTTATGGACCAAAAGAGACCCCCGAAGCACCAGAGCTGGACTAGGAGGTGATTGAGGAGGCCACAAGCCAGGGGGCGCGCCCTACCCCTTCCCCCAGGGCGCTAGCTCCTGGCTTGTGGGCCCCTCGGTCACCCCCTTGATGTGAGATCGACGCCAAAAATTCTAATAAATACCCAAACCTCCGAAAAGAACCCTAGTTGAGAAGTTTGCTACCTCTTGAGCATGCGTTGGTTTTCCCTTGAAGAGGAAAGGGTGATGCAGCAAAGTAGCGTAAGTATTTCCCTCAGTTTTTGAGAACCAAGGCATCAATCCAGTAGGAGGTTACACGCAAGTCGCCTAGTACCTGCACAATCAAATAAGAACCTTGCAACCAACGCGATAAAGGGGTTGTCAATCCCTTCACGGCCACTTGCAAAAGTGAGATCTGATAGAGATAATAAGATCAATATTTTTGGTATTTTTATGGTATAGATTGAAAACTAAATATTGCAAAATAAAATAGATCAGAAACTTATATGATGGAAAATAGACCCGGGGGCCATCGGTTTCACTAGTGGCTTCTCCCAAGATAGCAAATTCTATGGTGGGTGAACAAATTACTGTCGAGCAATTGATAGAAAAGTGCATAGTTATGAGAATATCTAGGCATGATCATGTATATAGGCATAACGTCTGTGTCAAGTAGACCGAAACGATTCTGCATCTACTACTATTACTCTACACATCGACCGCTATCCAACATGCATCTAGAGTATTAAGTTCATAAGAACAGAGTAACGCATTAGGCAAGATGACATGATGTAGAGGGATAAACTCAAGCAATATGATATAAACCCCATATTTTTATCCTCGATGGCAATAATACAATACGTGTCGTTTCCCCTACTGTCACTGGGATCGAGCACCGCAAGATTGAACCCAAAGCTAAGCACTTCTCCCATTGCAAGAAAGATCAATCTAGTAGGCCAAACCAAACTGATAATTCGAAGAGACTTGCAAAGATATCAAATCATGCATATAAGAATTCAGAGAAGAATCAAATATTGTTCATAGATAATCTTGATCATAAACCCACAATTCATCGGATCTCGACAAACACACCCCAAAAAGTATTACATCGAATAGATCTCCAAGAAGATCGAGGAGAACTTTGTATTGAGATCCAAAGAGAGAGAAGAAGCCATCTAGCTAATAACTATGGACCCGAAGGTCTGTGGTAAACTACTCACACATCATCGGAGAGGCTATGGTGTTGATGTAGAAGCCCTCCATAATCGATTCCCCCTCCGGCAGAGCGCCGGAATAGGCCCCAAGATGGGATCTCATGGGTACAGAAGGTTGCGGCGGTGGAAATAGGGTTTCATGGTGCTCCTGGATGTTTTCGGGGTTTATGAGTATATATAGGCGAAAGAAGTAGGTCGGTGGAGCCATGAGGGGCCCATGAGGGTGGGGGGCGCGCCTACCCCCCTGGGCACGCCCTCCTACCTCGTGCCCGCCTTGTTGCTTCCTTGACGTCCACTCCAAGTCTCCTGGATTGCGTTTGTTCCAAAAACGACTATCCCAAAGGTTTCATTCCGTTTGGATTCCGTTTGATATTCCTTTTCTGCGAAATACTGAAATACACAAAAAACAGCAATTTGCACTGGGCCTTTGGTTAGTAGGTTAGTCCCAAAAATAATATAAAAGTGTATAATAAAGCCCATTAAACATCCAAAACAGATAATATAATAACATGGAACAATCAAAAATTATAGATACGTTGGAGACGTATCAAAGTTCCGTCGCCGCAAGCCTCTGTAGCCACGAAAAATAAATCTAGGCCCTCTCTGGCACCCTGCCGATGGGCATCATCACTGAAGGCCATGGAGGAGGAAGCCCGAGGGGGCCATCATCACCATGGAGGCCAAGGACTAGAGAGATAACCTCTCCCCATCTAGGGGGGAGGTCATGGAGGAGGAAGCACAAGGGGGAGACTCTCTCTCCCCCTCTCTCTCGGTGGCGCCAGAGTGTCGCCAGGTGAATCATCGCCGCGGTGATAGTCATCATCAACATCACCGTCTTCATCACCTCCCTCATCTCTTTTCAGCGGTCCACTCTTCCGCACCCCGCTGTAATCCCCTACTTGAACATGGTGCTTATGCCACATATTATGATCCAATGATGTGTTCCCATCCTTTGATGTTTTGAGTAGATTTCGTTTGTCTTTTGGGTTGATTGATGATCTAGATTGGTTTGAGTTGTATGTTTTATTTTGGTGCTGTCCTATGGTGCCTTCCATGCCACGCACAGTGAAGGATTCCCACTGTAGGGTGTTGCAACACATTCATGATTCGCTTATAGTGGGTTGCTAGAGCGATAGAAGCTTAAACCCGAGTAAGGGGGTTGTTGCGTATGGGAGTAAACAGGACTTGATAATTAATGCTATGGCTGGGTTTACCTTAATGATTTCTAGTAGTTGCGGATGCTTGCTAGAGGTCCAATCATAAGTTCATATGATCCAAGTACAGAAAGTATGTTAGCTCATGCCTCTCCCTCATATAGAATTACAATAATGATTACCGATCTTGTTAACAAATGCCTAGGATAATTCCGCACACCATCCATCATTATTCCACACTCGCTTTTTGTAATATATTGTGATATATTCTAACTTTATGATAACATCACTTATTTTTATATTTTAGTTCTTCGATATCATGCAAAGCTATCCTCTTCATACACACAACGTAGTTTTATTTCTCGTTTCTAGATGGAAGCAAATGTTTGGTGTACATAGAGTCATATCAGTGGCAGATATGACGAGAGAATATTGACCTTACCTTTAGCTCCTTGTGGGTTCGACACTCCATACTTATCACTTCCACCTTTGGAAATTTCTACGATGATTCCTTGCACCTGGGGATTATCAAGCTCTTTTCTGGCGCCGTTGCCGGGGAGCAATGGCGTGAGGTTGATATTCTCGTGTGTGCTTGTTTGCTTTCTTCACTAAGTAGATTTTGTTTTTGTTTTCTTTAGTTGTGGGTGAAACAAACAAAAAAATTAAAAGAATGCCAAATACAAAAAAAATTACTTGCCTCTTATGACTAAAAACTTTTTTAGAAAGAGAAGTGATTGGAAGGTTATGCATTGGAGAAGTGAGGGTCGACCTTGAACACTTGTGTTCATGCTCATGGAAACAATGTAGAATTTTTCATGGAAGTTTGTCAAAAATAATTATCCCCTTGTATATATCCATTTTATTATAAAAAATAATGTGCCAAGATTTGGTTTTAGGATGATTAGATTGCTTGTTTGCTATGTGCGGTGCAAAAACAGAAACTTTGGCCAAAGTGCGTGAATTTACATTTTTATTGGAACATCAAAAGTTTCTGAAATTTTTACACAGTACTGATATGCAAGGTTTTATTTTTACTAATTTTTTAGAATTTTTGGAGTTAGATAAGTTTGTTCAATGTTCAGATTGCGACAGACTGTCCTGTTTTTGATAGATTCTATTTTCTATGTGTTCTTCGCCTATTTTGATGAACCTATGGATGAAGTATTCGGAGGTCGAGGGGTTATCAATATGATAAGAATAATTAGAAGAGAGAGTTCAATCTTGGGGATGCCGAAGGCACCCCAAGTAAATATTTTAGGGATACTCAAGCATCTAAGCTTGGGGATGCCCCGGAAGGCATCCCATCTTTATTCTTCAACAATTATCAGTATACCTTGATTTTTTTGTTCACATGATATGCATCTTTTGTGTTTATTTTTTATTTTTCCTTTATGCACCATGCTAGTATGAGACAGTCCTTCGAATGCTTCATGCGCTTCTCTTAAACCTTTTGAGCATGGCTTTATGGAATACTCTTTGTGCTTCACTTAAATCTTTTGAGTGTGGCTTTATAGAATGCTTCGTGTGCTTCTCTTATTTATTTTGAGCTTGGATATTTGTCAATCTATATTAATTGTAGAATGCTCTATGAACTTCACTTATATCTTTTAGAGTATGAATAAAATTATCATCGAAATTGGACTTGGAAGAGTATCATTAAAATATCACTGCTTAGCTAAAAAGCTTTAAGGAAAAGTTCTTGTGTAGAGACAACCTAATATTTATCCTTACTATTTTTGTGTGTTCACATGATTAAGCTACTGTAGTATTCATGTTTTATAGTTTTTGTGTCGATAAAGTGCCAAGTAAAGCCTTTGGGATAGTGTGGACGATAGTTGACTTGATTCTGTGCAAAAACAGAAATTTTGCTTTCAGTAACAGAATTGTTTAAATTCACTAGAATGCGATAAAATTCTGAATTATTTACACATGATTGGTATACAAATTTCCTACATTGTCCTAATTTTTTAGAATTTTTGGATGTACAGAAGTATGGTCATTGTCCAGATCTTTACTGACTGTTCAGTTTTTGACAGATTCTGTTTTCAATGCATAGTTTGCTTGTTTTTATAGTTTCTATGGCTTATATTGGTCAATATGAATTGTGGAAATGATAGAGTACAGTAGGCCTTGTGTGAGAACAATTATGAATCTTGTCTTGACAGTACCCTAGTGAATGATTTGTTTTATCATACTAACTTATCTCGCGAAGTTCCGTGAAGTTTTGTGTGATTGAAGTTTTCAAGTTTTGGGTGAGATATTAATATGAGAAGAATGAGGAGTGGAAAGAACCTAAGCTTGGGGATGCCCAAGGCACCCCAATGTAATATTCAAGGAAGACTCAAGAACCTAAGCTTGGGGATGCCTTTCGGTATACCTTACTTGGAGCTATATTTTATTCGTCACATGATATGTGTTTTGCTTGGAGCGTATTTTAATTTTACCAGCTGTTTAAATAAAATCATTGGATCTGAAATCTTGAATGAGAGAGAGAGTCTCACATGGCTATTTAACTACTTGACTACTCATTGATCTTCACTTATATCGTTTTGGAGTAGTTTGTCATTTACTCACGTGCTTCGCTTATATCCTATGAGTAAATGGTTGAATGAATCTCTACTACTTAAAAAGAACGTAAGGTTCCCGTTTCACCTTTTTCCGACCAGCCTTCGTCCAACCTTCCTCGTATAATAATCAACCACCTTAATTTACTTACCTTCTGAACCAATTTCACTTTGATGTACTTACCAAACTTCTGATCAAAATATAAAGTAAATCATGTGCAGAATTTGATGAATATTTATTTATGCAATAGCATACTATGGGCAGGTAAATCACTTCTGATCAAAATATAAGGTAAATCATGGACATAATCTGATGATCATTTATTTACACAATCACATATTATGGATAGGTAAATCACAAGCCAACGTACTAGAATGTTTTGATCCCGTTGCAACACACATGCATTGTTCTAGTTGAATATCATAAATCTGAAATTATATGTTTCATATGCTTATCCCATGGGGATTAATGACTTCACATATAGGAAGTATATGTGGTAAAATTTATTGAAAGTTAGCAAACACAACATTGGCCACTTGAACAATTCATGAAAGAATATTGAAGGAAGAGAGATTTCACATATAAATATACTATCTTGGACATCTTCTATGATTGTGAGCCCCATTAAGTATTTTCAAATTTCACAAAATTAGTTGAAGTTGGACAAGGAAGACAATGTAATGAGTTATGTTTGGGTATATTTGTATAGAAGTTATATTGTTATGGATCCTCCAACATGTGGTGCTTGATTAGATTCTTTTGCTAGCCAAAAATTTGTACTAAGTAGAGATACTACTTGTGCATCCAAAACCCTTAAACCCAGTTTCCTGCCATAAGTGTCCACCATATCTACCTATGGATTGAGTAAGATCCTTGAAGTAAGTTGTCATCGGTGCAAAAAGCAATAAAAATTGCTCCTAAATATGTATGATTTTTAATGTAAAGGAAAATAAGCGTGGTACGAACTTGTGATGGTAAAGAAATAAAAGCGACGGACTGCATAATAAAGGTTGCTATCACAAAGGGCAATACAACGTGATGTTCCTTTGCATTAAGGGTTTGCACATCCAAAAATAAAAAGCACATGACAACCTCTGCTTCCCTCTATGAAGGGCCTATCTTTTACGTTCATGTATTTACTTTTATGCAAGGGTCAATAATATTCCTTCTTACTTCAACCTCAATTATTCTTTAGTTGGCAAGCATCATGCGTGGTGGGGAAAGATCCAAGCATATATGGCCATTCAAATATATTTGATCATGAATTATTATTGTTGAAAATTATCTATATGATAAAATAAGTTGGAAGGCGAAACATTACGCCCCTATCTTTCTCTGTGCTCGATGGATGCTATTTGTTCTAAAAATATGCATTGAGTGTTAGCAGTCATGGAAGACTATATGATAGTTGAGTATGTAGGATTTTATGGTCTATGCTTTAACATGTTACAATAGTTTGTTAGTTTTCAATAGTTTGTTAGTTTTCAAGAAATTTTATGGTCTATGCTTTAACATGTGAATAGCTTGTTACTAATCATGAGAAGTTTTATGAGATGAGCTACTGTTTATGATATATAATGATGCTAGAAAAAGTGTTTGGAACTATCATTGATCAAATTTATGCACTATGCTAGCATTCACACTTCATATATTATTTCTTTTATCATTTACCTACTCGAGGACAAGCAGAAATTAAGCTTGGGGATGCTGATACGTCTCCAATGTATCTATAATTTATGAAGTATTCATGCCATGTTTACAACAATTTTATATGGTTCTGGTATGATTTGATTAGAACTAACCCGGACTGACGTTGTTTTCAGCAGAACTACCGTGATGTCATTTCTTGTGCAGAACTAAAAGTTCTCGGAATGGGTTGAAAATTTATGGTGTTTTTTATGGACCAAAAGAGACCCTCGAAGCACCGGATCTGGACTAGGAGGTGACCGATGAGGCCACAAGCCAGAGGGCATGCCCTACCCCCCAGGGCGCTAGCTCTTGATACGTCTCCAACGTATCTATAATTTTTGATTGTTCCATTCTATTATATTATCCATCTTGGATGTTTTATATACATTTATATGTTGTTTTATATGATTTTTGGGACTAACCTATTAACCTAGGGCCCAGTGCCAGTTTATGTTTTTTCCTTGTTTTTGAGTTTTACAGAAAAGGAATACCAAATGGAGTCCAATTGACGTGCCAATTTTTGATGATTTTTTATGGACCAAAAGAAGCCTCCGGAGTAAAAGAGTTGGGCCAGAAGATTCCCGAGCCATCCACGAGGGTGGAGGGCGCGCCCCCTATACAGAAACCCCCAGAAAGAAACCTAGATCGGGAGTTCCGCTGCCGCAAGCCTCTGTAGCCACCAAAAACCAATCGGGACCCTGTTCCGGCACCCTGCCAGAGGGGGGATTCATCATCGGTGGCCATCTTCATCATCCCGGCGCTCTCCATGACAAGGAGGGAGTAGTTCACCCTCGGGGCTAAGGGTATGTACCAGTAGCTATGTGTTTGTTCTCTCTCTCCCTCTCTCTCTCTCTCGTGTTCTTGATTTGGCACGATCTTGATGTATCGTAAGCTTTCCTATTATAGTTGGATCTTATGATGTTTCTCCCCCTCTACTCTCTTGTAATGGATTGAGTTTTCCCTTTGAAGTTATCTTATCGGATTGAGACTTTAAGGATTTGAGAACACTTGATGTATGTCTTGTATGTGCTTATCTGTGGTGACAAACTGACAATGGGATATTCATGTGATCTATTTGATGTATGTTTTGGTGATCAACTTGCGGGTTCAGTGACCTTGTGAACTTATGCATAGGGGTTGGCACACGTTTTCGTCTTGACTCGCCGGTAGAAACTTTGGGGCACTCTTTGAAGTTCTTTGTGTTGGTTGAATAGATGAATCTGAGATTGTGTGATGCATATCGTATAATCATACCCATGGATACTGGAGGTGACATAGGAGTATCTAGGTGACATTAGAGTTTTGGTTGATTTGTGTCTTAAGGTGTTATTCTAGTATGAACTCTAGGATAGATCGAACGGAAAGAATAGCTTCGTGTTATTTTACTACGGACTCTTGAATAGATCGATTAGAAAGGATAACTTTGAGGTGGTTTCGAACCCTACAATAATCTCTTCGTTTGTTCTCCGCTATTAGTGACTTTGGAGTGACTCTTTGTTGCATGTTGAGGGATAGTTATATGATCCAGTTATGTTATTATTGTTGAGAGAACTTGCACTAGTGAAAGTATGAACCCTAGGCCTTGTTTCAAAGCATTGCAATACCGTTTGTGATCACTTTTATCATTAGTTACGTTGCTGTTTTTATATTTCCAGATTGCAAAAACCTATATCTGCCATGCATATTGCACTTGTATCGCCATCTCTTCGCCGAACTAGTGCACCTATACAATTTACCATTGTATTGGGTGTGTTGGGGACACAAGAGACTCTTTGTTATTTGGTTGCAGGGTTGTTTGAGAGAGACCATCTTCATCCTACGCCTCCCAAGGATTGATAAACCTTAGGTCATCCACTTGAGGGAAATTTGCTACTGTCCTACAAACCTCTGCACTTGGAGGCCCAACAACGTCTACAAGAAGAAGGTTGCGTAGTAGACATCAGCTCCTGGCTTGTGCGCCCCCCGGGCACCCCCTTGACGTGAGACCGACGCCAAAAATTCTTATAAATGCCAAAACCTCTGAAAAGAACCCTAGATGAGAAGTTCCGCCGCCGCAAGCCTCTGTAGCCATGAAAAATCAATCTAGGCCCTCTCTAGCATAGTGCTGGAGGGGGCCATCATCACCATGGTGGCCAAGGACCTGAGGGAGAACCACTCCCCATCTAGGGGGAGGCCATGTAGGAGGAAGCACAAGGGGGAGACTTCTCCCCCCTCTCTCTCGGTGGTGCCGGAGTGTCGTCGGGGGAATCATTGCCGCGGTGATCGTCTTCATCAACATCACTGTCTTCATCACCTCCCTCATCTCTTTTCAGCGGTCCACTCTTCCACACCCCACTGTTATCCCCTACTTGAACATGGTGCTTTATGCCACATATTATGATACAATGATGTGTTGCCATCCTATGATGTTTTGAGTAGATTTCTTTTGTCTTTTGGGTTGACTGACGATCTAGATTGGTTTGAATTGTATGTTTTATTTTGGTGCTGTCCTATGGTGCCTTCCGTGCCACGCACACGTGAAGGGTTCCGCTGTATGGTGTTGCAATACGTTCATGATTCGCTTATAGTGGGCTGCTAGAGTGATAGAAGCTTAAACCCGAGTAAAGGGGTTGTTCGTATGGGAGTAAATAGGACTTGATATTTAATGCTATGGTTGGGTTTACCTTAATGATTTCTAGTAGTTGCAGATGCTTGCTAGAGGTCCAATCATAAGTTCATATGATCCAAGTACAGAAAGTATGTTAGCTCATGCCCCTCCCTCATATAGAATTACAATAATGATTACCGATCTTGTTAACAATTGCCTAGGATAATTCCGCACACCGATCCATCATTATTCCACACTCGCCTTTTGTAATATAATGTGATATATTATAACTTTATGATAACAGCACTTACTTTTATATTTTAGTTCTCCAATATCATGCAAAGTTATCCTCTTCATACCCACAACGTAGTTTTATTTCTCATTTCTAGATGGAAGAGAACGTTCGGTGTACGTAGAGTCATATCAGTGGCAGATAGGACTTGAGATAATATTGATCTTACCTTTAGCTCCTTGTGGGTTTGACAGTCCATACTTATCACTTCCACCTTTGGAAATTGGTACGATGATTCCTTGCACTCGGGGATTATCCGGGAGGCGCGCCCTAGGGGGTAGGCGCTGATACGTCTCCACCATCGTATGTACTTTTCCAAACTTTTTTGCCCTTGTTTTGGACTCTAATTTGCATGATTTGAATGGAACTAACCCGGACTAACGCTGTTTTCAGCAGAGTTGCCTTGGTGTTATTTTTGTGCAGAAATAAAAGTTCTCGGAATGACCTAAAAATCCACGGATAATATTTTTGGAATATATAAAAAATATTGGCGAAAGAATCAACTATATGGGACCCACCTGCTGTCCACAAGGGTGGAGGGCGCGCCCCTGCCTTGTGGATCCCCTGGACCTCCACCGACCTCAACTACAACTCTATATATTCACGTTTTAGGAGAAAAAAACAGAGAGAAGGATTCATTGCGTTTTACGATATGGAGCCGCCGTCATCCCCTGTTCTTCATCGGGAGGGCGGATCTGGAGTCCATTCGGGGCTCCGGAGAGGGGAAATCGTCGCCATCATCATCGCCAACCTTCCTCCATCACCAGTTTCATGATGCTCACCGCCGTGCGTGAGTAATTCCATCACAAGCTTGCTGGACGGTGATAGGTTGGATGAGATTTATCATGTAATCGAGTAAGTATTGTTAGGGTTTGATCCCTAGTATCCACTATGTTCTGAGATTGACGTTGCTATGACTTTGCTATGCTTAATGCTTGTCACTAGGGCCCGAGTGCCATGATTTCAGATCTGAACCTATTATGCTTTCATGAATATATTTGTGTTCTTGATCCTATCTTGCAAGTTGTAGACACCTATTACGAGTTATGGTCTGCATACCCCAAGGTGACAATAATTGGGATTCTTTCCGGTGATTTCCGTAGTTTAAGGAGTTCATGTATTCACTAAGTGCTAATGCTTTGTTCCGTTTCTCTATTAAAATTAGGCCTTAATATCCCTTAGTTTCCATTAGGACCCCACTGCCACGAGAGGGTAGGACAAAAGATGGCATGCAAGTTCTTTTCAATAAGCAGGTATGACTATATTCGGAATACATGCCTACATTATATTAATGAATTGGAGCTAGTTCTGTGTCACCCTAGGTTATAACTGTTGCATGATGAATGCCATCCGACATAATTATCCATCATTGATCTATTGCCTACGAGCTCGTTTCATATTGATCTTTGCTAAGTTACTTTTTCGTTGCTACTGTTATGATTGCTACAAAACTGCTACTGTTACTTTTGCCACCGTTACTGTTACTTCCATACTACTTTGCTACTAAATACTTTGCTGCAGATATTAAGTCTTTTAGGTGTGGTTGAATTGACAATTCAGCTGCTAATACTTGAGAATATTCTTTGGCTCCCCTTGTGTCGAATCAATAAATTTGGGTTGAATACTCTACCCTCGAAAACTATTGCGATCCCCTATACTTGTGGGTTATCAAGACCTTTCTCTGGCGCTGTTGCCGGGGAGCATAGCTCTATTCTCTGAGTCACTTGGGATTTATATTTGTTGATCACTATGAAGAATTTGAAAGATACTAGAACCAAGATCTATTCCTCAACTACGAGGGGAGGTAAGGAACTGCCATCTAGCTCTGCACTTGATTCGCCTTCTGTTTTGAGTAAGCTTGCGACACCTACACCTGCTATTGATTCTGATATGTCGCATGTTATTGATGATGCTACTTCTACTATGAATGATGCTTATAATGCTACTACTTTGCTTGATAAAACTGTGCCACTAGGTGAATTACTTGATGAACATCTTGCCAGTGTTAGAACCATTGATTATGCTGAAGATGATGATATTTCTGAAACTGATGAAATTATTGAAACTGAAAACTTTGAAACACCTGATAAGACTAGCTCTCCTAGATATGAACTTCATGTTATGCCTGAGGGTTATGTTATGGATGCAGAGGTAGCTAGGGACTTTCTTGCTTGTAAGGATAGAGATGATCTTAAGAAACTATTATGCAAGTGGAAAGAAAAATCTTTGAATGCTAGAATGCAATATGATCCTAAGTTTGCTACTTCACCTATCTTTGTTACTAATAAGGATTATGAATTCTCTGTTGATCCTGAGTTAATTACTTGGGTTGAATCTGATACTTTCCATGGTTATGAATCTGAAACTGTTGTGGCACATCTTACTAAATTGAATGGTATAGCCACCCTATTTGCTCATGAGGAAAAAATTCGTTACTACTATATTCTTAAATTGTTTCCTTTCTCGTTAAAGGGTGATGCTAAGTTATGGCTTAATTCTCTCGCTTCTGGTTGTGTGCGTAGTCCCCAGGATATGATTTACTACTTCTCTGAAAAATATTTCCTTGCTCATAAGAAACAAGTTGCTTTAAAGGAAATATTTAACTTTGTGCAAATTGAAGAAGAGAGTCTCCCACAAGCTTGGGGGAGGCTTCTCCAATTACTTAATGCTTTGCTTGATCATCCTCTCAAGAAAATGAAATACTTGATATCTTTTATAATGGACTAACCGATGCTTCTAGGGACAACCTAGATAGTTGTGTTGGTTGTGTTTTCAGGGAAAGAACTGTTGAGCAAGCTGAATTGCTATTGAATAATATATTGAGTAATGATAATGATTGGACACTTCCTGAACCAACTCCTAAGCCAACTCTAAAGAAAAGAGGTATTCTATTTCTCAGTCCTAAAGATATGCAAGAGGCAAAGAAGTCTATGAAAGAAAAAGGTATTAAAACTGAAGATGTTAAGAACTTACCACCTATTGAAGAAATACATGGTCTTGATAACCCGACACAGGTGGTAGAGGTAAATTCTCTCTATATATTTGATGAAGGTGATATGCATCATAATAAGTCTGCTAGTCAATGCTTGGATGAGTTTGATAATTTTACAATTAAACAAGATAATTTCAATGCTTATGTTAGTAGACAATTGAAACGTAATGCTTAAATGCTTGACTGCTTGGGCGATTATATGAGTAGAACTGTTAATGATCTTAAGCTTATTAGTAAACATGCTTCCATGGTCAACACTCAAGTAGAACAAGTACTTAAGGCACAAGATGGTTTGCTCAATGAGTTGAATACTAAGAACAATGATAATGTTGTTATTGTTATGAATAGAGGTGGTAAAATGACCCAGGAACCTTTGTATCCTGAGGGCCATCCTAAGAGAGTTGAGCAAGATTCTCAAAGAATTAATACTGATGCACCTAGTCCTTCTAATAAAAAGAAGAAGAAAAATGATAGGACTTTGCATGCTTCTAGTGAACCTGTTATAGACACACCTGAGAATCACAATGATACTTCTATTTCTGATGCTAAAACACAATCTGGTGATGAACATGAACCTAGTGATAATGTTAATGATGATGTTCATGTTGATTCTCAACCTAGTAATGATAATGATGTGGAGGTAGAACCTGCTGTTGATCTTGATAACCCACAATGAAAGAATCAATGTTATGATAAGAGAGATTTTGTTGCTAGGAAACATGGTAAAGAAAGGGAACCATGGGTTCAGAAACCCATGCCCTTTACTCCTAAGCCATCCAAGAAAAAGGATGATGAGGATTTTGAGCGCTTTGCTGAAATGCTTAGACCTATATTTTTGTGTATGCGTTTGACTGATATTCTGAAAATGTCTCCTTATGCTAAGTATATGAAAGATATTGTTACAAATAAAAGAAAGATACCTGAAGCTGAAATTTCCACCATACTTGCTAATTACACTTTTAAGGGTGGAATACCTAAGGAACTAGGAGATCCAGGAGAAAATATGTTAATAGAAACTATGTTAAAACTGCTTTATGTGATTTGGGAGTCGGTGTTAGTGTTATGCCTTTCTCTTTATATCGTAGACTTGATTTGAATAAGTTGACACCTACTAGAATCTCATTGCAAATGGATGATAAATCAACTGCAATACCCATCCGTATTTGTGGGAATGTACCTGTTGTGGTTGCAAACGTTACTATCTTAACGAACTTTGTTATTCTTGATATTCCTGAGGACGACAGTATGTCGATCGTCCTTGGTAGACCCTTTTTGAATATTGCTGAGGCTGGTATTGATTGCAACAAAGGCAATGTCACTTTTCATGTTAATGGTAATGAGCATACGGTTCACTTTCCGAAGAAACAACCTCAAGTTCACAGTATCAATTCTATTGGAAAACTTTCAACAATCACTATTGGAGGTTTTGAATTCCCTCTTCCTACCGACAAAAAGAAATATGAAATTCTTATTGTTGGGGACATGCATATCCCCGTTCAGGTAATCTAGTGTTATTCGAAAGTTCTCTGGTTTCATGTCACTCGGAAGAAGTTTGTTAATAAGACTTCACCAACCTTGTTAATGGATTCCTTTTGATGAGCATGAGATGGATGAATTTAGAAAGCACAACTTTCTGTACCCACCTTTTACTTTCTGTTATTTAGAATAAATAAAGAAAAAAATACTATTATTTGTCTATTTTCTGAATTATCCGTGCAATAAAAAAATGTCCTGAAAATAAAAGTTCTCCAAATGCCCTGAAAATTTAGTGTGATTTTTTATAGAATATTTTAGAATTTCTGGCACTGAGAATGCACCAGGGGGATGCACCAGTGGACCATAAGGGTGGAGGGCCGCCCTACCCCCTAGGCGCGCTCCCTGCCTTGTGGGTCCGACGTGGGCCCCCCTCACTTATTCCAGCACCCATCCACTTCGTCTTCCTCCAGAAAAATCACCCCACTGCTCAAACCCGTGTTCTTGCTGATCTTGCTGCCATTTTCGATCTCCTTGTGCAAAGCTCCATTTGAAAAACTGTTTTGGGGGATTGTTCTTCGGTATGTGACTCCTCCAATGGTCCAATTAGTTTTTGTTCAAGTGCTTTATTTATTGCGAATTTTTGCTGCTGTGGTGACCTTGTTCTTGAGCTTGCATGTCAAATTTATATGGTCCAAAGTAGTTTTGATGCATCATATAGCTTCTAGACACTTGTAGGAGTAGTTGCTATCAATCTTGTTGAGTTTGGTTCACTTTTATTTTGAGTTACTAAAAATTTCAGAGGGAGAAAATGATGAGGAGATTGTTGAAAGGCTCTTCGAGCCGGGGTTCGAAGGAAAATGAAAACGAGGAGAATAAGAAGCCCTAGTACAACCTTCCTCGCACCGCGGAGGTTCGGCCGTGTGAATGTCCAAGTGATGCATTCTTGGAGGCGGCCGGAATTTATGAGGATTTCTATTATTTGGCTAGGAATGCAGGAATCACTGACTTCCTCCACCTTAAGTGTGAATAGTACCTCCTACTCACTAATATCTTCGTGTAGAATTTTTACTTTCATGCTAGGAAATCACCACCCACTATAGAGTTTCACTTATATGATGAGCATAAGGAGATGACGCTTTATGAATTTTGTGAGGTTTGCAAATTACCTTTTGAGGGCAGCGTCGATGAACCACGTCCTAGAGATGTGGAAGATTTTATTGATGTAGTTACCGTAGGGGAAAGGAGAAAGGTGTCGGAAGCGCGAGTGGCTAGTTTACATTTTTCATGTTTTGCGCTACTACTTATTATTTGCTGGGAGATGTTTAATTGGTCGCGGGGAGAGTGGAGGCCTTAGTGCTCCTGACCTTGCTATTTTGCGCCATGCTTTACTTCATGATAGAGCTTTTAGTTTGGGTGCTATGGTTGCTCGATGGTTGAGTTTAAACCGTTTGAGTGGTCCTATCTTTGGAGGTATCTATGCCTCCCGCCTTGCTAAACGCTTCGAGATACCCATTAGGCACGATGAGAGAGAGGAGAAGCTGCTACCCACTATATACTTAGATTATGACAGTATGGTAACACATGATTTTATTTTTAATGATAAAGACAAGAGACTCATCTATAACTTGGTATTTAGCGAAAAGACTTGTCAGATTATTACCTTGTCTGCACCTTCTTTGTTTGATATTCATTCAGGCAGGTACCTCATCATGCCCGAGGACATTTATGCATACAGGGAGCGGACGCGATCCCCAGTTCCTGAGCCAGAGCCATCACCTGATCCATATCAGGAGTCTATTTATCAGTGGGAGCCGCAGGAGCTCACTAACCGGTGGAACCCCCAGGATCCTCCTCAGTACACATGAGAGGGCTACTTTGATCCATGGGCTTAGACCAACTTAGCCCAAAAGCCTAAGCTTGGGGGGAGTACGTATTTCTCACCGACATTACATTCATGTTCACACACTTATTCCAGTTGTCGGTGTTCATACTTTTTCATTGTATAATCCATGCTAGTTTATTTTCTTTTTCCCGCTTTCTTCTGGTGTTTGAAAAACTTTGATAAAAACCAAAAAAATTAGTTGCAGCTTATGTTTTGTTTCCTTTCCATGTTTATTTAGTAGTAGTATAAAAGAAAACCCAAAAAGATTTCTCGTTCTTCTTTTCCTTGTTGGGAGCTTCCCCGTGTAAATAGTTTTTCTCGTTCTTGTTTTACTTTCTTCCGAAAAACAAAAAACTCCAAAAACATTTCACTGTGTTTCTTTGAAATTCTTTTCTTTTCTTTGGGGTCGAGAGGAGAAGACCACGATGAAAATGTTGAGTGGCTCTCATATGCATTATTGTTGATCTAACAAAGAGCCCATATTACCTTGTCTTATCCTTTGAATAAATGTTTGCAGATTCCAGCTTAGTCCAATGCACGTGCACTATTACTATTATCCACACCGTTCGGTCGTGCAAGTGAAAGGCAGTAATGAGGATATATGATGAAGTGATTGAGATGAGGAAAAGATGGTATGAACTCGACCTATCTTGTTTTTGTAAATATGATTAGTTCATCGTTCTTGATTCAGCTCATTATGAATGAAACATGTTTGCAATGATAATTAGAGATTATAGTTACTCATGCCATGCTTAATTAGCTATGAGTTTATAATGTTTTACCTTCCGTGACAACATGCTTTTAAAATGGTTGTGATGTAGTATGATAGGATGGTATCCTCCTTCGAATGATTCAAGTGGCTTGGCTTGGCACATGTTCACGCATGTAGTTGAAACAAAATCAACATAGCCTCCATGATATTTATGTTCATGGTGATTTATATCCTACTCATGCTTGTACTCCATGTTGGTTAATCTCAATGCATGTTTATGACCGTTGTCGCTCTCTAGTTGGTTGCTCCCCAGTCTTTTTCTAGCCTTCACTTGTACTAAGCGGGAATACCGCTTGTGCATCCACTTCCATAAACCCAAAGTTGTTCCATATGAGTCCACCATACCTACCTATATGCGGTATTTACCTGCCGTTCCAAGTAAATTTGCATGTGCCAAACTCTAAACCTTCAAATGATAATCTATTTTGTATGCCCGAATCACTCATGTAGCGACTGGGGGTTGTCAGTATCTTCCATGCTAGGTGGGTTATTCTCACGATGAGTGGACTCCACTCATCATTCACGAGAAAATGGCTGGTAACCGGGATGCCCAGTTCCATGCTCAATTCAAATCAAAATAAAATTGCAAACAAAACTCCCCCAGGATTGTTGTTAGTTGGACGGTACCTGTTGTTTCGAACTAGCCGTGGAATGTGCTTGTTGGTGGTGGGGGAGTAAAAACTTTACCATTCTGTTTGGGAACCGCCTATAATGTATCTAGTATGGAAGATACTGTTGGGGATATTACTACCGGGTGTAAACCGGCCAGGAGAGGCCGGGTTATCCCCATATCTGAAGCCCATGACGATAAAGACGGTGGCACTTTATGAAGGCCCAAAGCCCAAGGGCGGATTAAGGCCTGTGGACATAAACCGACCTAGAGATGTAAACTTGTGTTGTAAGGCAGAAATAGTAGAGACCGGGCCGGACACGTTTATGAGCCGGCCCCGAAATCCTGTAAACCGGCGAGCGTCAACCCATGTATATAAGGGGACGACCGGCGGCGGTTTAGGAAGAACAGACAACAACTCAAGACCCAGGCAAGGCGTATTCGCTCCCTAGTCATCGAAACCTAGCAATCCCACAACAACTGGATCGTAGGATTTTACCTTCAACGCAAGGGGCCGAACCAGTATAAACTCTCTGCGTCCCTTGTCCACTCCAACCCCTTTAAGCTAACCCGTCGCGATGGCTCCACGACTAAGTCCTTTCTCTAGGACATCTCCCATGACAAAACCACGATAGTTGGTGCCCACCGTGGGGCTATCGCACGATGGTTTAGAGTTCTTAGAGGGCAACTTCGAAGGACTCAAGGGATACGCCGTGGGCCGGATGACCAAGAGTCGTCGCAGCAAGCTCTACATCGACGACGCAGGATGGGGCCCCGAGGCCGGCTCAATCGAGTACGGGTACCGGGTCCCCTTCGGCGGCATCCACGTTTTCATTGGCAAGATCGGCGAACCGGGCCCTAAGCCGGACATCTGCACCGACATCGTCGAGACGGCTCAGCGTGCGAGATCTGCCCGGGTTAAGCCTGCCATGAAGCGTGCCTTCGTGGGAGTCATCCACGGAGTGGAATCTGAGGATAAATCGGAATCTGGTGGTGAAACCGTCGTTTATTCCGGCGTCGAGTCATCAACCGGAGAGACCGAGTCATTGTACCAGCTGCAAGATGGCCGGATTGGGGGCCGTTCTGATGGTGACAGTATTCCGGACCCCTTTGATCCGCCAAACCAGGTAGCGATCTTCATGGCTGGCACACAGCCTGCACTGCACTCCTCGATAGCAGCAACGATGATTTCCGGATCAGTAGCGGCGATGGCAGCCGGGGCAGGAGGCCCTGTGCGACCACCGGCTCAGGTTTTGTCTGACCTGTTTGACGCTTTGGCAACTTGCTAGCAGAAGTTAATCCGGCGAATCAGGAGGCGCATAATGCGGAAATCGCAAAGGTGAAGGATCAGATAACTCAGGCCAAGGCGGACCTGGCAGCTGAGGATACCAGGATGGCTGCGGAACGAGCCGCATTGGATGCACAGGCTTGCCGACTTATGTTGGATCAGAGTGCATCAAATGATGTCATGAGGAGAAGATACTGGTCTCACCTACCGCCGGTTTATGAGGCTAGGAACCTCTTTAATACCCCAGGAGCAGGGACCAGTAATCCGCCAGTGGTAAACTGGGCGGAAGCACCTGGAACGGGGGCGCCGGTTCAGCCGCATCCCACGGACCCGCCTCGTCAGAGCAACGCTCCATCACAGCACGTCCCAACACCACCGGGTCATTACTCTAACCCGATGGATAGCATTGTCGCTGTCGCTTCACTTCTGGCGGCTCTCTCGATCGAAGGCGAGTCCCCAGTAGCGGTTGAGACACAATGGGCTAGGGAGCTCCTTCAGACGGCTTTGACTCAGTAGCAGGCTTATTCATATAGTCGCGAAAGGATCCATTCTACTCCCCACCAAAGCCAGAGTTACAGCAGGCATATCGATGAACCGGCCATGTCAAGCAGTGCACGAAACCGTGATCCGCCCCGTGGCCATAACCCGGCGGGTGGCGGTGGTGATGCTCAGGAGGTGGTGGACCGTGCTAGGGCACGTCGAGAGGCCGAGTTAGCGGCGCAGCATGAAGCCCGCCAACTTACTCCGATTCGTCCAAGCACGTCAGTGGAACCAGGGGTTACCTCCAGCTCTTTGGGAGTACCGTGTCTCGTCCCAGCGCTGCGCAACGTGCGCCTGCCCAAGGATTTCAAGGGCCCACGTAAGTTGCCGAATTACACCGCCGATTTATCCCCCGAGTCATGGGTCGAAAGCTATGAGATAGCAATGGAGATGCTGGATGTAGATGATGCGGCGTGTGCTAAATACTTCACCATGATGCTAGAAGGGACAGCCCGCACTTGGCTAAAGAACTTGCCGGCTAACTCTATTGGGTCATGGGCCGAATTAAGGGCCCAGTTTATCCAGAATTTCAAGGATACATGCAAGCAGCCCATGTCAATTGTGGACTTAGCTGCCTGTGTCCAGGAGGAGGGAGAATCAACAACCCATTGGGTGCGCCGGGTTTCGGAGATTTTGCATTCATCGGACCGCATCAACACTGATATAGCAGTCTTAACATTGGAAGGCAATTGCCGGTTTGCACCTCTGAAGTTGAAGTTGGGACGGCTCAAACGTCATTGTAATGACATGGGAACGCTTATGGCAGCTCTGGTAAAGTATGCCGACTCTGATAATACCAAGGACCCCAAGTCTGATGATGACAAGACAGGGAAGGGAAAGAAGGGCGGCAACACCAAGGGGCAGCAGCATAACCCGGCGGGTCATGGAAACAACGGTAAGCGTAAAGCGGATAACAACTTAGATTTTGTGGCTAACACCAACACGCAGGACAAAGGCTAGAGGCGTAAGGGTAAACCGTACCAGCGTGGCGGAGGACCAAGTCCTAATCTGGAGCGCCTGTCTTATCCGTTAAACCAGCCTTGCCCAAAGCATGGAACGCGGGAAAAACCGTCCACGCACCTCTGGAAAGATTGTTATATCATGCAGGAGTTCAAAAATTCTGACTTTTTTGGTATGATGACGGATCGGGCGGCGGTTCAGGCCCTGGATCTCATGGGCCGGGTTACGGTGGAGGCAACTCCGGTTCTGGTTTTCACGGTAATCAGAGCGGACATGGTAATCAAGGCAATCAGGGCAATCAAGGTGGTTATAATCATCAGGGCAATCAGCAGCAACAGCAGCAGTCGGGTTACCAGAGCAACCCGAAGCAGTTGAACAGTGGACAGTATCATGTCTTCACCACTAGCCTGTGCAGGCGCGATCAGAAGCTTCATAAAAGGGCAGTGAATTCCGTTGAACCGGCGGTGCCCCGTTACTTATGTTGGTCTGAGCAGCCGATCGTATGGAGTAGGGAGGATCATCCGCCCCGGGTTGATAATCCGGGTCATCTGGTGTTGGTGGTGGCGCCTCAGGTTGGCGGATATAAGTTAACCAAGGTGCTCATGGATGGAGGGAGTAGTATCAATATCCTATGAAACTTTCCGTCGCATGGGATTAACAAATAAAAATCTTAAACCTTCCAACACGGTCTTCCATGGTGTGGTACCTGGTAAATCGGCATATCCAGTTGGTAAGATAGCTCTGGAGGTTGCTTTTGGTGATGAGCATGATTCAAGATTAGAAACATTGACCTTTGAGGTGGTGAAAATCAAGAGCCCATACCATGCCCTGTTTGGACGACCGGCTTATGCTAAGTTCATGGCAAGGCCCTGTTATGTTTATCTGCAGCTCAAGATGCCGGGTCACAAGGGAACCATCACAGTACACGGAAGCCGTAAGATTGCTTTGTAATGTGAAGAGGGTGATGCGGCTTATGCTGAGTCGGTTTGTGCAACAGAAGAGTTGAAGTTCTACAAGGACAATGTTGATCCGGCAGATATGACTTCGTTGAAGAAGCCAACTAAGAAGAGTGATCCGACGTTGAAGTTTAAATCGGCTGATGAGACCAAGCTTGTTGATTTTGTTCCTGGCGATTCATCCAAGCAGTTTATCATCAGCGCTAACTTGGATCCGACATAGGAAAGCGCGCTCATCGAGTTCATCCGTGAGAATCGGGACATCTTCGCATGGAAGCCTTCTGACATGCTAGGTGTACCGAGAGAACTCGCTGAGCACACTCTTAATGTTGATCCCAAGTATAAACCGGTCAAGCAGTTCCTTCGCCGGTTCATTGAAGAAAGGCATAAGGCGATTGATGAGGAGGTGGCCAGGCTCTTGGCAGCTGGGTTCATCATTGAAGTATTTCATCCTAAATGGTTGGCTAATCCAGTGCTAGTACTAAAGAAGAACGGCACTTGGCGTATGTATGTGGATTACACAGATTTCAACAAGGCTTGCCCGACAGATCCTTTTGCTCTCCCTCGTATTGATCAAATCATTGATGCTACAGCGGGTTGTGAGCGTTTGAGCTTTTTGGATGCTTACTCTGGTCAGATCGAAATGGCAGTTAAGGACCAGGAGAAGACAACGTTTATAACTCCTTTTGGAGCCTTCTGTTATGTATCCATGCCTTTTGGGCTCAAAAGTGCCCAGGCGACTTACCAGCGTTGTGTACAGAATTGCCTTCATAATCAGATCGGCCGCAACGTTCATGCCTATGTGGATGATATTGTGGTGAATTCCAGAAAGGAGGGGACATTGATAGATGACTTGAAGGAGACTTTTGATAACCTCCGGATTTATAAAATGATGCTTAATCCAGCAAAGTGTGTCTTTGGTGTTCCGGCTGGCAAACTCTTGGGTTTTCTAGTATCTAACAGGGGCATTGAAGCTAATCCGGAGTAGATCAAGGCTATTAGTTCCTTGGCCAAACCGAAGTGTGTCAATGACGTCCAACGTCTGGCAGGCGGGATTGCAGCTTTAAGCCGGTTTATCAGTCGCCTTGGGGAGAAGGCCATCCCTTTGTACCAGATGCTGAAAAAGACGGATAACTTCGTCTGGAGCGACGCTGCCAATGAAGCATTTGAGGATCTAAAATGACAGCTGGCCAATCCGCCGGTCCTTGCTGCTCCTGTCGATAAAGATCGCTTATTGTTATATGTGGCTGCTAATGCCCGGGCTGTTAGCGTGGCTATTGTGGTAGAGCGCAAGGAGGCTGGAAAGGAGTATCTGGTTCAACGGCCGGTTTATTATATCAGTGAGGTACTTATTGAGTCCAAGCAAAGGTACCCGCATTGGCAGAAGCTGGTGTATGGAGTTTTTATGGCGAGCCGGAAGCTTAAGCAATATTCCCAGGGTCACCCAATCACTGTGGTCAACTCTGCACCTTTGGGGGATATAATCCAAAACAGAGAAGCGACTGGCCGAATTGCCAAGTGGGCTATTGAGCTTGGGCCTCACGGGTTAAAGTATATGCCTCGGCCGGCGATCAAGTCCCAAGCATTAGTGGATTTCATCAATGACTGGACAGAGTTACAGGCGCCAGAAGAGAAGTTGGATCATACTTATTGGACTATTCACTTTGATGGGTCCAGACAATTGGAGGGCTCGGGGGCTGGAGTCGTATTAACTTCCCCACGAGGTGATAAGTTTTGGTATGTTCTCCGTTTAATGTTCCCTTGCACTAACAATGCAGCTGACTATGAGGCTTTGCTCCACGGTCTTCGGATGGCTAAGGAGATGAATTTAAGCCGAGTTAAGTGCTTCGGTGACTCGGACCTGGTGGCTCAACAAGTGTCTGGTACTTGGGATTCCAAGGACCCACTCATGGCAGCATATTGTCGAGAGGTGGATATTGTTGCAGGTCACTTCAAAGGTTATCAGGTCAATCATGTGGACCGGCGGAAGAATGAAGCGGCGGACGCTTTAAGTCGTCTGGGTTCTCAACAGAAACCGGTTCCACCCAACGTCTTTCTCGATGTGCTACATAAACCGTTGGTCATGCTCCCAACAGAAGAAGATTTGGCTGTTCCTGACCCGGAGGCTCAGTTGGTGGCGGCGCTTCACGTCATTCCGGATTGGACGGTCCCGTACTTGGCGTATATGAATCGGGGCGAGTTACCGGAGGATGAAACCTTGGCCAGGCAGATAATCCAACGGTCTAAGTCCATGACTATTGTCAATGGGGAGTTACATCATTGTAGCATGACAGGGGCGTTTCAGCGTTGTGTATCTCCTGAAGAAGGCCGTGAAATTTTGCATGAGATCCATGAAGGAGATTGTGGTCACCACGCCGGTTCAAAATCTCTGGTACCCAAGGCGTTTCGTCACGGTTTCTATTGGCTGACGGCTCATGCTGATGCTGAGGACTTGGTCAAAAGGTGTGATGGATGTAAAAAATTCTCACGACGCGCTCTTGTAGCGGCTCAGGAATTGAGGATGATTCCAATCACTAGGCCGTTTGCAACTTGGGGGCTGGATATGGTTGGGCCCTTTAAGAGATCCAAGGACAAGAAGACCCACCTTTTGGTGGCGGTTGATAAGTTCACGAAGTGGGTGGAGGCAGAGCCAGTCAGTAAGTGTGATGCGGCTACGGCGGTTCAATTCATGAAGAAGGTGATTTTCCGGTTTGGTTTTCAACACAGCATTATAACAGATAATGGTACCAATCTGTCAAAAGGTGCTATGAAGGAGTTCTATCAACGTGAGCACATCCGGCTTGACATATCGTCAGTGGCTCACCCCCAGTCCAATGGTCAAGCGGAGAGGGCCAATCAAGAGATCTTGAGAGGCATCAAACCCTGGCTTACGGTTCCTTCGCAACGGACGCCGGGTTGTTGGGTAGAGGAGTTACCTTCTGTGTTATGGAGCATCAATACCACACCCAACAGATCGACGGGTTGCACACCTTTTTTCATGGTTTATGGAGCGGAGGCGGTTCTCCCTAGTGACATCCGTCATGACTCACCTCGTGTAGCGGCGTATGTTGAAGCTGACAATGAGAAGGCACGACAAGAAGGACTTGACCTGTTAGATGAGGAGCGTGACATTGCAGCAGCCCGTTCATCGATTTATCAGCAAGATCTGCGTCGTTATCACAGCCGCCGGGTTAGAACCAGAACTTTTCAAGAAGGCAATCTGGTGCTCCGACTCATACAGGATCAGACGGATATGCACAAGTTATCCCCACCTTGGGAAGGACCCTTTGTGGTAAGCAAGAATCTGCATAATGGGTCATACTACCTTATAGATGTTCGAGAGCGCAAAGACTCAGGTAAATTGGAGGAGGAGACCCACAGGCCGTGGAATATCGCTCATCTTCGGCCTTACTATACTTAAGCCATAGGCTTTGCTCATGTACATAGTTATGACAATGTATATATATTATGATCAATATAATAAACCGGAGCCTCAGCTAAAGCGGGGTATCTGTTGTTTTTTACATCAAGTGTGGTTACATGGGGGCTTCTGTTTGTAAACCGGCCTCTGGTTTACCCTTTGGTTCAGCTTATAAAGCTTTATGTAAAGAAAAAATCACTTGGGGGCTTGGTCGTACTCGAACCATAGCTACACCTCTTGATCGGCACAAGGCCACTAGAAAAAACATTTGGGGGCTTGGTCGTGTTCGAACCATAGCTACGCCAGAAAACTATTTAGGGGCCAAAGAGAGTGTTGCAAAAGAACAACTCAAACATAGGCACCCACTGAGCACGGCTCAAAATATTGCTTGGGGATTCTTTGCTATCGCAATGAACAAAGAATCTACACTTGTAATAGGCTATCAAGCCACAGCTTGGAAGCCTGGTGTATACACCTAAAACCCCGGGTTAGCCTGCCTTTTTAAGTAAGTCACTCCGTCCAGGTAAACCTGGTATGACCCGCCGAACTTTGACAAGTCAATCTGATAAGACCCTGAACTTGTCAAAGTGAAAACAACGATTGGTTAAGGATTGAGGACCATCTTAAAAGGCTTTGTGAAATGGTTTAACTCAGTGGCCTGGCAGCCCATGAAAAGCCTCGAATTTGGGGCCTGGCAGCCCGTGAAAAGCCTCGACTACAAATTTCTTCGTATGCTTTTATTTGCCAAGTTTTTCTCTTTTTACGACATTTTGATAAGCCGGCGTTCATTAAACCCGCCTTGACTTTCAACTACAAGTTGTCAGTATCTGATCAGTCACAATCCGGAGATTAATAACCCGGTCTGGTTTTGACTATAAGTCGCCAGCATTAAGTATGAATAAACCGGTGTTTATCATAACCCGGAACGGTTTTATCGTAAACCGGCACAATATGACAGAAGATTAGGGTTATTACCCTCATTACAACAATTGGTCAGCCAGCATTATGACTCAAGGTCACAGGTATCAATTATTTTCATATTTGATTATTTTCACAAGCCTTGGTTATAAACCCTGGCTATATATCTGGGCATCGTGACCCGTCCGGCGGTAAACCGCTAGGACACTGTCAACTACTTGTGTGCAGGAATAGCTTGAGTAAATTGCTATGGATTATGAACATCATATGTCTTAAGCATGGCAGATGAACAAATATCAGGCACAAATAAGTATGCACGATGGCATAGCAGACCAAGTGTTTTAACTAGCCTATTACAAGGCGTTTCAGTGCCCAAAAGGATAATTGTTTTCCCGACAAGCATTGTAGCACGTGGAAGTTTAAACCGGCCTCTGGATCATGATTCGTCACCAGCTTGACCTGACGGTTGCGGATCATCTTACACCGGTTCATCCTCTTCGTCTCTACCTAGCGGCTGGAAGGCAATAGTTGCCAGTCGATCCCAGTTAGGGCTTGGAACACAGCTTCGTCGCTTATAAGGGTGGACGGTTCAATGTCAGGGGCATAGGTGTGCTTGCGAATTGGCGAGATGAGATTTTGAACTTCATGAGTTGGTGTAGCAACCCGTTTGTTGTTGACGTCATAACTCGCCTGATAATGTGAAAGATCAGCTTCTTCCGCTAATTGGCAAGCCAGTGGACGTACTTCCCGGTTTATGGCTCGGAGGTCATCATTGCCAAATTCTGATCCGTCTTCTTTTAAGCTTGGATAGCCTTTGCTGACAACCTCCGGATCAAGATCGGGCGCCCATGCCTTTGCCCGGGTGAGCACGGTCAGAGCACCGGCTCTTGCAGCAGATCTCTTTAGTTCTTCTACCCGGGCAGGCAGCATTGACAGCCTTTCTAGGGTCTCCTTGATTAAAGTTGGTGGCGGTTTGTTGTGCGAAGCAGTGCAGATAATCCGTTGCGTGCCGGTATATAACTACTCTATAAGAGTATAGGCAGCCTTCAGCTTTCTTCGTTACGTCAGAGCCCAGATGACTAATGCGAGTCCCTGCATAATTACAAGCATCAGTAAACCGGCTTCGTATGGGATGCTAAGTTGAAAATATGAGGCAAGGATGTTTACCAAATACAGCAGCCGTCATGGCATGTATCTGCCGCTTTACACCAGTCAGTTCATCTACTACCGGTTTAAGAGCTGCTTCTGCGTCCTCGGCTCTTTTTTGCAAAGCGGATTTTTCTGTCTCCCAATCTTCCCGCTCCTTGTTGAAACTCTCTTTCAATTTTTCCATGGCGGCTAAAGCGCTGGTCAGCTCATCCTTTGCCTTGGAGGTTTCGGCTTGCTGGGACTTGATGTTTTCTTGCAGATCGGCGGTTTGAGAATCTTTTTTGCTCAGCTCAGCCTACAAGAAATAGAAATATTATGAGTTGACGGTGCATATTTAAAGTACCAAGGACATAACAAGTTATGCACCTGATACTTGGGGGCTAATGCATATTTGCTTGTTCTCGGAAATTTCTACAAGTCCCAAGCACAATACAAGTATTACTCTTGGCACTTGGGGGCTAATGTATGTTTGCTCAAAATACTGATATGGGAATTCTTCTACAAGTCCCGGTTCATCTTTATAAAGTTAAACCGGCCCTTGGGGGCTACACCAATGAAAGATACAGTATTGCAATTTTAAAATACCGGTTCATCTTAGAGAGATAACCCGGTCCTTGGAGGCTAGGCATGCGAAGTTAAGTTATTACTAAGTCCCAGTTTGGATTAACATCATAAATTGGCCCTTGGGGGCTACTGGAGTTGACATTGGAAATTGAACATAAGAGAAAAACAGTTGTGTGGTTACCTCATATCGCTCCATCAGATTTACTAAACCGGCTTCAAAGTTGCGGCTAGTATACAGACGGTTCAAGAAGCCAGAGTGAATGTCTTGGGCGTTGAGATGGGCGTAGCTGGACAAATCAGTGTTCCATTTACCCTTGCCCATAGCAGAAAGCTCATCCTTGGCGCTATGCTTGGATAAAGCAACCGGGTTGCCAGGAGCAGTGTGGCTGACGCCAGTAATCATAATGTTGTCTTCTTTATCATCAGAAGCCTTCACTGGAGTGGACGGCTTATCAGCAGCCTTAGCCGGACTGGCCGCTTTATCATCTGTGCGAGCCGGACTAGTCGGTTTGTCCGTATGACCTGTGGTGTCAATTTCTACTCGTTCAACAACGAAGTCATGATCTTGTTGAGGCGGATCATCAAGCAGAAATTTAGCATTGGTCTCTACTGGGTCTGGGGTTTTCTCCGGTTGAATAACCACATTTTCGTCAGCCGGTTTGTTTAACCAAGCCTTCTTGCTGGGTCTTGGCTTGGCACTGAAGAACAAATATAAAAGTCAATAAATTGTGTAAGGCATAAAGTAGTGGAAATAAGTTTAAAGGTATGACTCACCCAGGAACTGTCTTGAGGGCTGGAAGGTGTGTGGATGTTGACTCGCCAGAGGATGAGTGAGGTGTTCCCTGATAATTTGAATCAGATGGATTAAGAGGATGCCGGAAACAACCCGCCTTGGGGCAAGAAGTATCAAGAGTATAAGAGACCTCTGATCGGCGTTTCTGAACCGGAGTGTTCGGTAAACCGACGGAGGTAACTACCTGGCCACTGTGCCGGGTTGTGCGGCGAGCTTCGTGTTGCTGCGTCTTCAAAAGAAAGTTTGGGTCCCAGTGAGGAAGGGGGTGAGAAAATTTTACTTCCCGGTTTGCTCGACGGATTTTTGATGTTGGCATAGGATCTGAATCGGAGGAAAGAATAATTACCTCTACGTCATCAGCTTGACTGCCTTGAGCGCCGTCCTGATAATAGTCATTGTCAATGAGGTGTATGAAAAATGAACCAAGAGAGTCAAGTTCTACCTCTGAGTCCGGATTAGCCACATCGGCATCTGCACTTGGCTCGGAAGACGCAGTGGTCCTTTTCTTGGCAGGTTTTTTAACAACCTTGGTCTTGGGCAAAGTGGCTTTGCCGGTTTATCTTGTGGTTTTTTCTTCCAGAACGGATCATCGCCCTGACAAAGATGGACAAGATTTTCAGAGAATATTTGAAAGAAGCAAGTTAAAACAAACAGAAAATTTATGTGACCCTTACCTTTGGAGGTTTGTTGGAAACACAGAAAGGACTTAATCCGGTCTGGCTACAGACAGCCACCGGTTCATTCAGCATCTTCTTCACGGCCTCAGTAACTTCAGCATCTGTAAGCTGGATATCAATGTGTCGTTGAGGGTCCTTCAAGCTCCCGGTATATTCACACATTAAAGCGGGGCGTCGGCTTAAGGGCAATATGCTCCAAGTTATCCAACAGCGAGCAAAATCAACACATGTCAAACCGTTCGCCATAAAGGCTCTAAGCATTGAGAATTGTGGAGCATCAGTGGCCCGTTCCTTTGCAGTCAACCTCTGAGGAAAGGGATGTGTATTGCTAAGACGGTGAGGGCGGTAACCTGGCAAAGGATTTTCATCAATTGGAGATGTATCTTTGCAGTAAAACCAAGTCTGGTTCCACTCGTTGGGGTGACTGTGAAGCTTGGCGTGAGGGAAGCTGACTTCCTTCCTCTTTTGAACCGCCATTCCACCGAGCTCGGTATTGGTTCCATCTGTGAACTCTGTGCAATGGTTTAAGTGGAAGAAGTCCCTAAACAATTCAACTGTGGGCTCCTCTTGAAGATAAGCCTCACAAAAGACTTGGAAATGGCAGATGTTGGACACAGAGTTTGGGCCGATGTCCTGAGGGTGGAGTTGGAAACTGGCAAGCATATCTCGAAAGAATTTTGAACCGGGAGGGCTAAAGCCTCGACCCAGATGGTCAACGAAAACAACTACTTCTCCGACCTTGGGTTCAGGAGGATTTTCCGGACCGGGGGCCCTCCAGTGGATGACCTCTTTTTTGGCTAAAGCGCGAGTTGCGACACATCTGTCTAATTGATCTTTAGTGACCCGGGAAGGAGCCCAATTGCACTCATAGACTTGTTTGGCCATTTCAATGGAAAGCTGAAACATGATTATTGCTGGTTTGAGGTTTATATTGAACAAGTATAAAGCGGTGCAAGAGCAGAAGAAGACAGAAATATGTACACATTGTTAAACCGGAATCAGTCATGAGAGATGTACAGAGGTAAAAGCGGCTTGGCGGTTCAACAGGGGACTAATGGTACCTACCGGATCATCACTTTTTCTATAAAGATTAAACCGTCTACTCTGATTTAGAAGATACAGATCTAAGATGCATAAGTGAAGGAAAAACAAGTTTCACAGCAAGGCTTGATAATTTCAGATCTGCAGTGTGACAAAAAACTAGAAAGTATTCAAACCTAATTTCAAGTGCTTGAACAGTTCAGCAAGTTCAGATGAGTTTTATATAAAGGAGAAGATCCAATAAGGAAAAAAGGGATTATGGCTACGGGCCGCACAGGAAGCATCAGATCCAAGCTAGTCGTTTGTGCTAATAAGAAGAAGAGGGAAGAACGGCGCCGGAGCTTCAATAAACTCTGATGAACACTGAAACCCTAATGGTGGATCTAGAGCAAGGAAAAGAAGAACTTACTGATGCTGAGGGAACAGTGGATGAGCGCCGTGTTTCTCTGGTGCGGTCAGGTTGATGCAGCGGAAGCGAAGTACGACGGTGGTGGTAGAGCTCCAATGGTCGGGCGTTGCGAGGAAGAGGACGATGTGAACGGGCATGAAGGGGAAAAGTGAAAAGGACCCCTCGGCCTTATTTATAAGGTGAATGGATAAGTGGCAGGGGCGAGAATCGAGGAGCCCGAAAAATGGGATATGTGACAGCTCTGTCGCCTCGATTGTCGGAGGCTCATTAATGAAGGTGAGCTATATGCAATCTTTTAATGGCAGGGGACATCATGGCGGTTTATCACTATCCTGGAAGATGACGTCAAGGCGGTTTACAAGATTACTGTGAAGATGATGAAGGAAGATTTTTTCTTAAAAAGTTGAAGATTGACATGAACCAGTTCAAATCAATCTAGGGCCTAATGTTGGGGATATTACTACCGGGTGTAAACCGGCCAGGAGAGGCCGGGTTATCCCCATAATGGATTATCATATCTGAAGCCCATGAAGGTAAAGACGTTGGCGCTTTATGAAGGCCCAGAGCCCAAGGGCGGATTAAGGCTTGTAGACATAAACCGACCTCGAGATGTAAACTTGTGTTGTAAGGCAGAAATAGTAGAGACCGGGCCGGACATGTTTATGAGCCGGCCCCGGAATCCTGTAAACCGGCAGGCGTCAACCCATGTATATAAGGGGACGGCCCGGCAGCGGTTTAGGAAGAACAGACAACAACTCGGGACCCAGGCAAGGCGTATTCGCTCCTTGGTCATCGAAACCTAGCAATCCCACAACAACTGGATCGTAGGCTTTTACCTTCACCGCAAGGGGCCGAACCAGTATAAACTCTCTGCGCCCCTTGTCCACTTCAACCCCTTTAAGCTAACCCGTCGCGATGGCTCCACGACTAAGTCCTTTCTCTAGGACATCTGCCGTGACAAAACCACGATAGATACCGAGATCTCTTGGTTGTTATGTTGACAATGAAAGCATACCGCTCAAAATATTATTCATGTCTGTTTTAAAGCTCGAGCTCTGGCACCTCTGTAAATCCTTGCTTCTATGAAGGGCCTATCTATTTACTTTTATTGCTGAGTCATCATCCTCTTATAAAAAGCACCAGTTAGGGAGCACCACTGTCATTTGTATGCATTGTTATTAACTGATACTGAGTATGACTGGATCTCTTTCACCATGAATTACAATGTCCAGTCAGTCCTTGATCCTCACAGGTGCTCTGCATTTATGTTTTGCGGTCTCAGAAAGGGCTAGCGAGATACCATTTTGTTATATCATATCATGATTGTTTTGAGAAAGTGTTGTCATCCGAGATTTATTATTATTGCTCGCTAGTTGATTATGCTATTGATATGAGTAGATGTGAAACCTAAATGTTATTGTGAATATGGTTAGTTCATGATCTTTGTTGAAAACCTGAATGCTGGCTATACATATTTGCAGCAACAAGATCAAACAGAGTTCGTAAAAGTGTTTCTTTAACACTTTCAGTTTGCCAACTGAATTGCTTGAGGACAAGCAATGGGTTAAGCTTGGGGCAGTTGATACGTCTCCATCATATCTACTTTTCCAAACTCTTTTGCCCTTGTTCTGGACTCAAATTTGCATGATTTGAATGGAACCAACTCGGACTGACGCTGTTTCGGCAGAATTGCCTTGGTGTTATTTTTGTGCAGAAATAAAAGTTCTCTGAATGACCTGAAAATCCATGGAGAATATTTTTGGAATATATAAAAAATATTGGCGAAAGAATCAACCGGAGGGGACCTACTTGCTACCCACAAGGGTGGAGGGTGCGCCCCCCTCCCTTGTGGGACCCTGGACCTCCACCGACCTCAACTCCAACTCCATATATTCACGTTTAGGGAGAAAAAATTAGAGAGAAGGATTCATCGCGTTTTACAATATGGAGCCGCCGTCACCCCCCTCCCCCGTTCTTCATCGAGAGGGCAGATATGGAGTTCGTTCGGGCCTCCGGAGAGGGGAAATCGTCACCATCATCATCACCAACCTTCCTCCATCACCAATTTCATGATGCTCACCGCCGTGCATGAGTAATTCCGTCGCAGGCTTGTTGGACAGTGATGGGTTGGGTGAGATTTATCATGTAATCGAGTTAGTTTCATTAGGTTTGATCCCTAGTATCCACTATGTTCTGAGATTGATGTTGCTATGACGTAATTTGCGATGCTTAATGCTTGTCACTAGGGCCCGAGTGCCATGATTTCAGATCTGAACCTATTATGTTTTCATGAATATAATTGTGTTCTTGATCCTATCTTGCAAGTTGTAGACACCTATTACGAGTTATGATCCGCATACCCCAAGGTGACAATAATTGGGATTCTTTCCGGTGATTACCGTAGTTTGAGGAGTTCATGTATTCACTAAGTGCTAATGCTTTGTTCCGGTTCTCTAGGAGGCCTTAATATCCCTTAGTTTCCATTAGGACCCCGCTGCCACAGGAGGGTAGGACAAAAGATGTCATGCAAGTTCTTTTCCATAAGCACGTATGACTATATTCGGGATACATGCCTACATTATATTGATGATTGGAGCTAGTTCTGTGTCACCCTAGGTGCATGATGAATGCCATCCGACATAATTATCCATCATTTATCCATTGCCTAGGAGCTCCTTTCATATTGATCTTTGCTAACTTACTTTTCCGTTGCTACTATTACGATTGCTACAAAACTACTACTGTTACTTTTGCCACCATTATCGTTACTTCCATACTACTTTGCTACTAAGTACTTTGCCGCAGATATTAAGTCTTTCTGGTGTGGTTGAATTGACAACTCAGCTGCTAATACTTGAGAATATTCTTTGGCTCCCCTTGTGTCGAGTCAATAAATTTGGGTTGAATACTCTACCCTCAAAAACTGTTGCGATCCCCTATACTTGTGGGTTATCACACGCGCCCCCTAGGCTTGTAGCCTCCTCGGTCACTTCCTGGCCCAGCTCCGGTGCTTCGGGGTCTGGTATGTCTCCGACGTATTTACAATTTTTTATTGTTCCATGCTATTATATTATCTATTTTTGATGTTTTATATGCATTAATATGCTATTTTATATTATTTTTGGGACTAACTTACTAACCTAGAGCCCAGAGCCAGTTTCTATTTTTTTCCTTGTTTTTGAGCTTCGCAGAAAAGGAATACCAAACAGAGTCCAAATGGAATAAAACCTTCGCGATGATTTTTCTTGGACCAGAAGAGACCCAGGAGACTTGGAGTGCAAGTCAGAAGAGCCACGAGGTGGACACAAGGGTGGAGGGCACGCCCCCTACCTCGTGGGCCCATCGGTGACCCCTTGACCTAGATCTTCCTCCTATATATTCACATATGTTGCCAAACCACTAGAAGCATCCACGAAAACACTTTTCCGCCGCCACAACCTTCTGTTCCCGTGAGATCCCATCTTGGGACCTTTTCCGGCATCCTGTCAGAGGGGGATTCGATCAGGGAGGGCTTCTACATCAACTCTATTGCCCTTCCGATGAAGCGTGAGTAGTTCACCTCAGACCTACGGGTCCATAGCTAGTAGCTGGATGGCTTCTTTTCTCTCTTGGATTCTCAATACCATGTTCTCCTTGATGTTCTTGGAGATCTATCCGATGTAATCTTCTTTTGCGGTGTGTTTGTCGAGATCCGATGAATTGTGGATTTGTGATAAGCTTATCTATGAATATTACTTGAATCTTCTGTGAATTCTTTTATGCATGATTTGATATCTTTGTAATTCTCTTCAAACTATTGGTTTGGTTTGGCCAACTAGATTGGTTTTTCTTGCAATGGGAGAAGGGCTTAGCTTTGGGTTTACTCTTGCGATGTCCTTTCCCAGTGACAGTAGGGGCAGCAAGGCATGTATTGTATTGTTGCCATCGAGGATACAAAGATGGGGTTTACATCATATTGCTTGAGTTTATTCCTCTACATCATGTCATCTTACTTAATGCGTTACTCTGTTCTTCATGAACTTAATACTCTAGATGTAGACAGAGTCGGTCGATGTGCGGAGTAATAGTAGTATATGCAGGCGGGAGTCGGTCTACTTGACATGGACGTGATGCCTATATTTTATAATCATTGCCTTAGATATCATCATAACTTTGCACTTTTCTATCAATTGCTCGATAGTAATTTGTTCACCCACTGTATTATTTGCTATCTTGGGAGAAGCCTCTAGTGAAACCTATGGCCCCCGGGTCTATTTTCCATCATATAAGTTTCCAATCTACTATTTTGCAATATTTTACTTTCCGATCTATAAACCAAAAAAACCAAAAAATATTTACTTTATCTTTTGTTTAGTTTTATCTATCGCTATCAGATCTCACTTTTGCAAGTGACCGTATAGGGATTGACAACTCCTTTATCGCGTTGGGTGCAAGTTGTTGGATTGTTTGTGTAGGTATTGGTGATTTGTGTGTTATCTCCTACTGGATTGATACCTTGGTTCTCTAACTGAGGGAAATACTTATCTCTACTTTGCTGCATCGCCCTTTCCTCTTCAAGGGAAAAACAAACGCAAGCTCAAGAAGTAGCAGGAAGAATTTCTGGCGCCGTTGCCGGGGAGATCTATGCCAAGTCAAGACATACCAAGTACCCATCATAAAATTCTCATCTCCTGCATTACATTATTCTCCATTTCCCTCTCGCTTTCCTCTGCCCCACTTCTAAAATGATTTTCGAAAATATTTGCCTTTTTCTTCGCCCCTCTTCCGTTCGTCTTCTTCGTTTCTTTTTGTGTGCTCGTGTGTTGGATTGCTTGCTTTGTCACGATGGCTCAAGAGAATACCAAATTGTGTAACTTTTCCAATACTAATAACAATGATTTTATTAGTACTCCAATTGCTCCCGCCACTAGTTCGGAATCTTATGAAATTAATGCCGCTTTGCCTTCCTAGTGAAGATGTCGCATCCCATCTGAATAATTTTGTTGAGTTGTGTGATATGAAAAAGAAAAAAGATGTGGATAATGATATTATTAAATTGAAACTATTTCCGTTCTCACATCGAGATCGTGCTAAAACTTGGTTTTCATCTTTGCCTAAAAATAGTATTGATTCATGGAATAAGTGTAAAGATGCTTTTATTTCCAAGTATTTTCCTCCTGCTAAGATCATCCCCCTTGGGAACGATATTATGAATTTTAAGCAACTTGATCATGAACATGTTGCACAATCTTGGGAGAGGATGAAATTGATGATACGAAATTGCCCCACTCATGGTTTGAATTTGTGGATGATTATACAAAAATTTTATGCTGGATTGAATTTTGCTTCTAGAACTCTTTTAGATTCGGCCGCGGGAGGTAATTTTATGGAAATTACTTTGGGAGAAGCTACTAAACTCCTAGATAATATTATGGTTAATTATTCTCAATGGCATACCGAAAGGTTTTCCACTAGTAAAAAAATGCATGCGATTGAAGAGATTAATGTTTTGAGTGGAAAGATGGATGAGCTTATGAAATTATTTGCTAGCAAGAGTGCTTCTATTGATCCTAATGATATTCCTTTGTCTTCTTTGATTGAAAATAATAATGAATCTATGGATGCATGCACCAGCGAAGTTTGCACCACATCTCGAGGTGAGAAAGGGCAATGCACTGTACCGTAGAGGCTAGCAAATTGCGGAAAGGTAAGAGTGCGTATAATCCATGGACTCACATTAGTCATAAAGAACTCATATACTTATTGCAAAAGTTTATTAGCACTCGAAGCAAAGTACTACTATGCATGCCCCTAGGGGGATAGATTGGTAGGAAAATACCATCGCTCGTCCCCGACCGCCACTCATAAGGAAGACAATCAATAATAAATCATGCTCCAACTTCATAGCATAACGAGAGACTATACGTGCATCCTTCGGGAATCACAAACCTTAACACAAATATTCTTACTAACCACAACCGTTTACTAGTAACTTGCACGTATTCCATCTCTATATCGCAAAACTATTATAAGGAATCAAACATATCATATTCAGTGATCCATAAGTTTTATGTAGGATTTCATGACTAGCCATGCAAATGACCAATTCCTGTTAACTCTCAAAATAGATATAAGTGAAGCATGAGAGTTTAATTCTTTCTACAAAAGATCATGCTCTAACAAATATAAGTGAAGCAAAAGAGCATTCTACAAATAAATGTTTTCTATGTGAAGAGAAACAGGCAATCCAAACTTCAAATGATATAAGTGAAGCACATGAAGCCTTCTATAAAGCCATACTCAAAAGATATAAGTGAAGTTCAATGAGCATTCTATAAATCAACCATGGACTATCTCATACTAGCATGATGCATAAAATAAAAATGAAAAATAAACACAAAAGACGCTCCAAGAGTCACACATATTACTTGAACGAAACGAGAACGAAAACATACGAATACTTATTGAAGAAAGATGGGATGCCTTCCGGGGCATCCCCAAGCTTAGACGCTTGAGTCTCCTTGATATTTACTTGGGTTGCCTTGGGCATCCCCAAGCTTGAGCTCTTACCTCTCCTCCTTCTCCTCATATCGATACCTCCTCGATATTTGATCACTTCATCCACACAAAACTCAATAGAAAGCTCAGTAAGATCAGTTAGTATAATAAAGCGAATCACTACTCTAAGTACTGTTGCAAACCAATTTTGTTTTTGCACTGTAGCTACTGTATTATAACTTTTCCATGGTTTATACCCCCGACAGAATCGGTAGTTTCATCAAAACAAGCAAAACAATGCATCAAAAACATAATATGTCTTAAACAGGACAGTCTGTAGTAATCTGAACATTCACCATACTTTTGTACTCCAAAAATTCTGAAAAATTAGGACAAAATAAACAGTTTGTATAGCAAGACTGTGCAAGAAGTTTTAGAAGCTTTTGACGTTCTAGTAAAAAATGTAAATTCACGCATGTTGGAGAACGTAGTATTTCAAAAATTAGCCTACGATCACGCAAGATCTATCTAGGAGAAGCGTAGCAACGAGCAGGGAGAGTATGTCCACATACCCTCGTAGACTGAAAGCGGAAGCGTTTAGTAACGCGGTTGATGTAGTCGAACGTCTTCGTCATCGAACCGATCAAGTACCGAACGCACGGCACCTTCGCGATCTGCACACGTTCAGCTCAGTGACGTCCCTCGAACTCTTGATCCAGCTGAGGCCGAGGGAGAGTTCCGTCAGCACGACGGCACGGTGACGGTGATGATGAAGTTACCAGTGCAGGGCTTCGCCTATATAAGCACTATGACGATATGACCGAGGTGTAAAACTGTGGAGGGGGGCACCGCACACGGCTAAGAGATTGTCTGTTGTGCTTTGGGGTGCCTCCTTGGCCACGTATATAAAGGAGGGAGGAGGAGGAGGCCGGCCTAGGAGGGGCGTGCCTATAGGGGGAGTCCAACCAGGATTCCCAATCCTAGTTGGAGTCCCCTTCCTTTTCCAAGAGGGGAGAGAGGGAAGGAGTAGGAGAGGGGGAAGGAAAGAGAGGGGGGCGCCGCCCCCTCCCTAGCCCAATTCGGACTTGCCATGAGGGGGCGCGCGGCCACCCCTTGAGGCCCTTCTCTCCTTACCCATATGGCCCACTAAGGCCCACTACTTCCCCCGGCGAATTCCCGTAACTCTCCGGTACTCCAAAAAATACTCGAATCACTCGGAATCTTTCCGATGTCCGAATATAGCCTTCCAATATATCGATCTTTACCTCTCGACCATTTCGAGACTCCTCGTCATGTCCGTCATCTCATCCGGGACTCCGAACAACCTTCGGTCAACAAATCACATAAACTCATAATACAAATCGTCATCGAATGTTAAGCGTGCGGACCCTACGGGTTCGAGAACTATGTAGACATGACCTGGACACATCTCTGGTCAATAACCAATAGCGGAACCTGGATGCTCATATTGGCTCCTACATATTCTACGAAGATTTTTATCGGTCAAACCGCATAACAACATACGCTGTTCCCTTTGTCATCGGTATGTTACTTGCCTGATATTCAATTGTCGGTATTGAGGGAGTCTTGGACTAAGGGGTCCTCGGGCGTCCGGCCTGTTAGCCATGGGCCGGACTAATGGGCTGCAAGGATACGAAGACCGAAGACTGCACCCGTGTTCGGATGGGACTCTCCTTGGCGTGGAAGGTAAGCTTGGCGGTCGAATATGTAGATTCCTTTCTTTGTAACCAACCTTGTGTAACCCTAGATCCTCTATATATAAACCGGAGGACTTAGTCCGGAAACAGAGATAATCATGACCATAGTCATACAGGCTAGACTTCTAGAGTTTAGCCATTACGATCTCGTGGTAGATCAACTCTTGTAATACTCATCTTCATCAAGATCAATCAAGCAGGAAGTAGGGTATTACCTCCGTAGAGAGGGCCCGAAGCTGGGTAAACATCGTGTCCCCTGTCTCCTGTTACCATCGACCTTAGACGCACAGTTCGGGACCCCCTACCCGAGATCCGCCGGTTTTGACACCAACATTGGTGCTTTCATTGAGAGTTCCACTGTGCCGTCGATGAAAGGTTAGATGGCCTCTTGAATCGTCAACAACAATGTTGTCCAAGGGGAAACCTTCCTCCCCGGACAGATCTTCATGTTCGGCGGCTTCGCACTGCGGGCCAACTCGCTTGGCCACCTGGAGCAGATCGACAGCTACGCCCCTGGCCATCAGGTCAGATACGGGAGCTTGAATTACATCGCGGACATCCGTGGAGATTTGATTTTGCCGGATTCGAGATCGCGGCGACCGCTCCTAGTCACCCCGATGAACATGACCTAAATCTGTCATCCGGCCGCATCCGGGAGATTACTCCCGTAACTGCTCCGGCCGTAGATCCGGAGCATATTGCACCGTCCAAGGACGGGAGGCTCAACCCCACCGCGGAGGCCGTAGATTCCACGGCGTTGGAGCTGAACATAGACCTAAAGTCACACGACGTCTTTCTCACCGGAACTCCAGACTCGTCTCTGGTCATAAATTCCGAGCCATGCGCATCTGCGGACGCCGAACTGGATCGTTTATCGATCTTTGAGTTTAGCGTCGCAGACATCTTCCAGCACTCGCCCTTGGGCGATGTGCTAAATTTGTTTAGAAATCTGTCCTTGGCGGGGGACTCACAGCCGAATTATGTCCGGTTCGAGCTGGAGGCTGATGATGGGGGAGAATTTCACCACCCACCCACCACCCACTTCATAGCCACTGTCGAAGACTTAACCGACACGCTTGACTATGACTCCGAAGACATCGACGGTATGGACGACGATGCCGGAGACGAGGAGGCCCAAAACCCGCCGTTCACCGGACGATGGATGACCACTTCCTTATATGACATCTACATGGTAGATACGTCGAAAAAATAGCGGCGATGACAAGGAAGACCCAGCGAAGGAGGACCCTCCTAAAACACAACCAAAGCGCCGGCGGCAGCAGCGCCGCTCTAAATCCCGCCGCAGCAGGGATAGCCACACCAGCACAGGAGACGACAACACTCCAGATGGTGCCGAAGACATAGAAGAACCCGATGAACAAACTGCCGAACGAGACAATCGGAAATCAGAGCATGCCAGCCCTCACGAACTAGCCATAGAAGAAGACTCGGAAGACGGTAGTTACCGTCCGCCCTCCGAGGAGTAGGTGAGCCTCGGCAACGAAGACTTCATCGTGCCTGAGGAGCCCCTGGAGCAGGAGCGCTTTAAGCTTCAGCTAATAGCCACTGTGAGGAGCCTGAAAAAGAAGCAGCAGCAGCAGCTTCAAGCTGAACAAGACCTGCTCAATGACAGATGGACCGATGTCCTGGCAGCCGAGGAATACGGCCTTGAACACCCAGCCAAAAGTTACCCGAAGCGCAGATTACTACCTCAGTTCGACGATGAGACGCCAGATCCCGCACCAGCATCACGCAACACGGCTGATCGGCCACCGCGCGGTCGGGATAAAACTGCAACCCGAGCCGAAAAACAGACTGTCCCGCCCCGCCGTAAAGGCAGGGATAAGACAGCTCGGGGCCATACATATGACCTTCGCCAAGACCTGGACAGTAGAGCAGGACATACAAGATCGATCTACGGATCGCGAGGAGGTGCCTCGACGCGCGACGACGGCTACCTATTCGGGCGTGACAAACCTAGTCACGCCCGAGCCGAAAACCGCAGACGGACTCCATCAGAGCTACCTCACGATGCGGCCCGATATAGAGGCAACGCACACCCTCTTTGCTTCACTGATGAAGTAATGGACCACGAATTCCCAGAAGGGTTTAAACCCGTAAACATCGAATCATACGATGGAACAACCGACCCCGCGGTATGGATCGAGGATTTTATTCTCCACATCCACATGGCCCACGGGGATGATCTTCATGCCATCAAATACCTCCCACTAAAAGGGCCAGCCTGGCACTGGCTAAATAGTCTGCCCCGGAATTCTATTGGCAGCTGGGAGGACCTGGAAGAAGCTTTTCTCGACAACTTCCAATATACATATGTTCGGCCGCCAGACGCCGATGACTTAAGTCACATAGTTCAACTGCTCGGGGAGTCAGCCAGGAAGTTCTGGACTAGGTTCCTAACTAAAAGGAACTAGATCCTCGACTGCCCGGATGCCGAAGCCTTAGCGGCCTTTAAACATAGCATCCGCGATGAATGGCTCGCCCGCCACCTTGGCCAAGAAAAGCCAAAATCTAGGGCAGCCCTCACGGCACTCATGACCCACTTTTGCGCGGGTGAGGATAGTTGGTTGGCTCGCAGCAAAAATACAGCTAGCGAGGCAGGCCCCTCTGAGGTTAAGAACAACAACGGCAAGCTTCGACATAATAGACACAAACGCCGAAGCAATGGTGATAATACCGACGACACTACAGTCAAGGCCGGATTCAGCGGCTTCAAGTCCAACCAGCGGAAGAAACCATACAAGAGAAACAATCAGGGACCATCCAGCCTGGATCGCATACTCGATCGCCCGTGCTAGTTACATGGCACCCCGGAAACTCCCTTCTTCGGCTCGGAAGAACTCCGTGGCGTCGGACACACTTCGCTGCAGATCAGCAAAAGCCCCTGGAGAACTCCGAATCCGGGTTAGTAAAAGATACTTCCTCTTCGCATATTTGCTTTGCATACTGAATGCCTTACCCGCCGCGATCTTCCTCGCCTCTTGGATCTCTTGGAGGGCGCCCTGGGCTTCATTCCAGGCCGTCTCCGCGCCCTGACAAGCCTTGGAAAGTTCGGCCTCTTTAGCCGACGCATCACGCTCCAAGGTCTCACACTTCTTCACCGCGTCATGGAGCTCTTGTTGGACCTCGTTGACCCGGGCCTTGAGCTTCTAACGGGCAGCCTGCTCCTTGAGGGCCTTCCCCTCGGCTTCGCCCAGGGCCTTTTTCAGGGCCTCGACCTCGATCGGCGCTCCTATTTATATCAAGACACTTCGGTCAATATACAACATCCTACTCATTCCAAATACTTCTTGGGTTATTACATACCTTGATTCTCCTGGAGCTGCCTCTTCACCTGCCTGAGCTCCTCCTCGGCCTGCTCCAGCCTCCGCTTAAGTTCAGAGACTTCGGCAGCATGTGAGGCCGTGGCCAGCAGCGATGCCTGCATATGCATTCCAAACAAAATTTGTTAGTTCCCTGCAATAAAGTAATGATCCTCTGTCCGGATTTTCTTTCCGAACACCGGACAGTGTCTCAGGGGCTACTGTCTATATGGGGATTTTCGATTTTTTGTCGCTTACCTCAAAACCTGTCAGCAGGCTGCTGCAGGCTTTGGTTAGTCCGCTCTTGGTAGACTGAACCCTTCCAATCACCGTGCCCATAAGAACACGATGTTCATCCACAATGGAAGCGCCTCGCAACACTTCCAACAGATCATCTGGTGCCCCCGGTTGCACAAGGGTCACCGGTGGAATAGGCATACCCCCTTCTTTCGAAGGAGGTTGCGTGCTGGATTCCGGAGCCGTATCGGTCTCTGGAATCAAGTCCGGTTGAGGGCCGAACTGAGTACGGCCCTCCTCCCCAGTCTCCCGGGGGATTGGCTCCCCCTGGTGTTCGGCGATGGGGGCTTCGCCTTCGGGTGCTTCTTGAGCATCTCCCCGGGCTGGGAAGGTCCGGTTGGAGAGCACCTGGTCGTCCCCTTTGGCCTTGGGAGAGTAAGCGGCTGGCGGTGTCTTGCTGGGCATCTCCTGTGGGTCCAACGAACCTCTTGATGTGGATCACTGGGAACTCCATATCAATACATTGAAATGGAGAGGCGGGACATATGGGTATGTGGGAGTCATAGCACTTACGAAGCAGCTTGAGGCTTGGTGCGGGGGTGTCACTCCGGACTACTGTCGACGTCCCACGCGGATTTATCCGTGAAGGAGCCCTTCCCCTTCTTCGACGTCCCCGCCTCCAGGCTCGTGGAGGCCGCCCTCTTCTTCCTTCCCCCCTCAGGGGGAGGGTTGTTCTCCTCCTCCTCCTCATCGTCGTCATCTTCGATGGCAGAGGAGCGGGTCTTGTCTGCGGACGTCGCGTCCGAAGCACTCTTGCGACGGGGTCCACTCCGCCCCCCCTTGGCCTTCCCCTTGGCCTTCTTCGTCTGTGCTGTATAGGGCGCCGGCACCAGCATCTTCGCTAAACGCGGAATGACTGGTTCTTCAGGTAGCGGAGCCGGACACTGGATCTGCTTCGCCCTCTCCATCCATTCCTGAAGAGGCAATGATAGTAAAATTTCAGATATCCTCCTTGAAGCAAATAAGTAGAGGACGGGATAGAAACTTACCTCGCTGGCAGGATGGTTAATGTCGTGCCCACGGTCCGAATCCGTGGCTAGCCGTATCTCTTCGCCCATGAAGAGAAACTTCCAGGCATCTTCGTGAGTCGTTCCGAAGAGCCTCTCCAGGGTTTGGTGCCTCCTCGGATTAAACTCCCAAAGGGGGCGTTTTTGGCTTTGGCAAGGGAGGATCCGGCGAACCAGCATCACTTGGATTACACCGACAAGTTTGACATTCTTGTCCACCATGCTTTGAACGTGCGTCTGCAGCGCTATCAGCTTGTCTGGCGAACACCAGTTCGGGATCTTCTTGACCCAGGAGGTGAGTCGCATGGGAGCTGCCGATGTCAAAACCGGCGGATCTCGGGTAGGGGGTCCCGGACTGTGTGTCTAGGATCGATGGTAAGAGGAGACGGGGGCCACAATGTTTACCCAGGTTTGGGCCCTCTCTATGGAGGTAATACCCTACTTCCTGCTTGATTGATCTTGATGAATATGAGCGTTACAAGAGTTGATCTACCACGAGATCGTAATGGCTAAACCCTAGAAGTCTAGCCTATGAGTATATGGTCATGAATATGTCCTATCCGGACCATGCTCTCTGGTTTATATAGACACCTGAGAGATCTAGGGTTACATGAGGTCGGTTAAATAGGAGGAAACCTTCATAATAGGTCGCCTAGCTTGCCTTCCACGCAAAGTAGAGTCCAATCCGGACACGGACATTGTCTTTGGTCTTCACGTCTTCGCGGCCCATCAGTCCGGCCCATGGATATTAGGCCGGACGCCCGAGGACCCCTTAGTCCAGGACTCCCTCAGTAGCCCCTGAACCTGGCTTCAATGACGAGGAGTCCGGTGCGCAGATTGTCTTCGGCATTGCAAGGCGGGTTCCCCTTCTTCCGAACCCCAAGGTAGTCTTCGGATGTGACGATTGTATTCGGACCTGTGTATATAATCATAGAAAATACAATACTCCATGAGTCCAATCTGCTGACAACTGTTTATGACATTGTATCACGCCTGCCCGGTTATTATTTCCAACCGTTGGCTAGCCCATCGCCCCACGTCTCGGGAAGCGGTTTTATTGGCACGTCTTGTCAAAGCAGAGATCGTGTCCCCTTATTCACGGGATTTTCAATAATGTAGGTATGGGTAACCCAACCGTCCCCTGAGTACAACTCTTTGGGGATAGGTAAGTTTCAAGACCTAGGAGGGGACGCTCGATATTCTGGGCCTTCATATAGGGACCCAGACTTGTCTTTTTCTTCCGCGCTTGCTTCTTCCTCAACCCCAGCAACCTCGAGTTCTAGCCCTCGAGTTCCAATCACCACCAGCCCCAATCATGTTCGGGTCCAGCCGTTCAGGCCGGTGGGTGGCCTCTTCCGTCATGGAGGAGGATATTGCGAAGCTCCGCGTAGCAAGGTACCTGACCCCAGAAATCCTTCATCGGCTTCCTGCCGAGGGGAAGATTATTCCCACCCCCAAATCCGGCGAGAGGGTAGTATTTTTGTCCCACTTCCTCCATGGGTTAGGGTTCGCGCCTAACCCCTTCGTCCGAGGGCTCATGTTCTACTATGGGCTAGATTTTCACGATCTGGCCCCGGACTTTGTTCTTCTCATCTCAGCATTCATCGTCATGTGTGAGGCCTTCCTCCGGACTCCTCCGCACTTTGATTTGTGGCTCAATACTTTTCATGTAGGCCACGGGTGATAGAGGGGGAGCAGGCGGAGTGCGGCAGTGTTGTAATAAACAAGCTTGCCAGCGCGGTTTGGTTTGAAGGATCCTTTGCCGAGTCTTCCGAACTATGGCAGCAGGGATGGTTTTATGTCAACGAGCCACGTGGCTCCAAGTGGGTGGCTACGCCTGCGTTCCGACCCGGCCCTCCGACTCAGCTTGCTTCATGGATCAACAAGGGGTTGGACTGGGGATCTGCCAATGAGGTGCAGACTCTGCAAGGTCGCATCCGAAGCCTTACCGAGAAGGGCATCGATCTTGTGAACGTCGTTCAGCTAATGCTGGTCCGCCTGATCCTGCCGTGTCAACGGCGGCCTCTCCGTATGTGGGAGTTCAATCTAGAAGGGCGGCGGACTCTTCAGCACTTCTTCGGTACTACGCATGAAGGAATGTGGAAGTTATATTTCGGGGAGCGAGAGCAATGGCCGGACACCACCGAAGACGTCGGCCTCGACTGCAATCATCCGAACACTCCGGTAAATATTCAATCCCCGCACACCTTTCATTCAAGCATCTCTTGACAAGACACTAAACAACCTGCCCTTATACAGGACTGGATAAAGAAAGCGGTGTTAATTTGGTGTCCGGCGCCCCTTCCCAAAGACCCTGCGTCCGCCCTACTGACGTGGATGTTGATCCCGACACCGTACCTGGTGTCTACAGAGGGGGGCGAGAGCGGGGAGCCCAGAGGAGATGCCCATCCTAAGGGCGATTTAGGCGCTGTGTTCGGGGAAACCGAAACCTTTTGCCCAGGGGCAAAGGTGTGGAGGGGGCACTTCATGGCAAGAAGAGGGCCGCTTCTGGAGGTCAGGAGGGGAAGCCTTCCAAGAAAGGGAAAATGCCATCGTCGGGTGGCTTGAGCCGGGCAAGCGATGTCGTCGTTGAGCTTGATGATGAGGACGAACCTCCGGCCAGACCGTAAGTGGAGCAGGGCACTTTAACCATACCTCATTCCTTTCTTATTACTGAAATAACCCTCCAACATATGTGCATCCTCGCAGGTTAACGCCTGGTGTTTCTCAATCGTCCTCCTCCTCGGGAGACCTTCTTCCGGAGATGATGGAGAGTGACACGCCTTCTCCGGCCTCCTCGCCTAACAGGGCGGATGATCTCGAGGTGTCGTCCCAGAGGGCTCCTCCCAACCGGCAAGTAGCGCAGGAAACGAGGAAGGAGCTACCTGAAGGTGGTGCCTCTGTCACTCAAGGTTCGGGGATCAAGAATGACGGCCCCGAACTGTCCGGTTTACAGCCGGAGACAATGCTGGAGGCGGGTAAGCGGATTCCTTCAAAGGAACATCGTTCTTCGGCAGCGGTGTCCGAAGACCCAGGAGTGCCGGAGACGCTGATGGACATGCTGCGACGAGCGTCCGTTTCAGAGGAGCACCGTGCCTTAATGGTTATGGTGGTCGAAAAAGTTGTATCCGCGAAGAGCGCGTTGAACGAGGTCTTTACGAGCCTTCTGAGAGGTTTTGAGGTTTGTGATGTAATGTTGCCAATTGAATAATATTGATAGAAAGCACCTGTTGTGTATGCAGTAGCCCCTGAGACTCGGATCGCCTTCCAAAGGAAGTGATCGGAGGATCGAAAAGATATTTTCAGGTACTAACCTTAGTTTAATTTGGAATGCAGGCTGTCTCCCCTCCTGCCACTGCCCGAAATTCGGAGGTAACCGAACTGCAGCGAAAGCTGGATATTGCGGAGGATGACATTGCTTTGATCAACAGGCATCTTGACGACTCGCAAGGTATATATTTTGAGCATTCCTTACACCAATATGCTTGTAATGTAAGCCTGACTCTGAAGAGAGGTTGATATGAAATGTGCATCAATGCAGATGGTGCTGCCGCCGTGGAAGCCCTTCGGGCGGAGCTAGCCCGGACCAAGGAGCAGGCCCGGTTTAGTAATGCGGCTGCCGAAAAGGCATCGGCTAAATTGAAGGCCGAACAAGCCGCGCGGCGCCAGGACAAGGAGGAAATGTCCACCATGGCGCGCGAGTTAGAGAATGCGCCTGGCCACTGTAAACTTCTTGAGAAGGAAAATGAAGCCAAAACGGCTGAACTTGACAAGGCCTTACGAGAGGCGAGAGAAGCACGGTCTGAATCCAGAGCAGCCCGTGAGGAGATCCGGCAAGCTGGGGAGATTGTGACTGGCAAGCCTTGTTTGTTACAGGTTAAGTTCGGCGATCCGAACTATGCTCGGCATAACCAAGTATGCAGTTCTCCGGACAATTTTTTAGACTTGCCGAAGAGTTCTTCCGATGCGGCACAGTTTTATCAGGCGCAAGAGGGGTATGCAATGGAGAATCTTTCCTGGTCGCAATTTGGCGCGTCTAAGCGCCCTCTATTGCTGAATGAACATATGTCCCAGTGAGCCGAGCTGCATAGGATATCCGGCGCTGCCATGAAGAACGCCGTTGTCTTGTTTGTGGCTGACTGAACCTGTTCCGAGTAGTTGCTTCGGCCTGGTGCAGCGGCTTGCTGACGCGGTGCCGCGTATCGACGCTGTGAAGTGGTCGGCGTGCATTGAACGTGCACGGATGGCCTTCGCCCGAGTCAAGACATTCTGGGGGAAGATGAAGGCCATCGATGTTGCGACGAAGAGTCCACCCAAAGGCAAGGACCGTCCGGAACCGGAGCATTATTTTCGAGACGTCCTAGAGGCCGCCCGCTTGATAGAGGGTCAATGCTCGAAAGACATAATATTCGAGTGGTGTGTACAAGGGTTGTAACAGACAACTTTATAGTTAATCTATTTTTTGCTCGAAAGCTTGTATTCCTCTTGTGCGGCCATTTTAATGTAATTTGAAAGTTTTCCAGTCATCGGCTTCAGCCCCCTCGTAGGAAATACGGGGTGTTCGGAAAAGCATTGAATCACTCTTTATCCAACGTCTTGGTCCATAAAGGAGGTGACAATGCGGCGAACCAGGCAATCGGACTATAGGGCGTTAACACTTTTACTTAGCCATAGGAGTTTTATGGTGGGGCTACGACATAGCCCCTGGTATGTATGCGGCGTATCGTAATATTGTGCCTTACATGTTTTGATCTGAAAAAGATCCTTCGTGTAACACGAAGAATCGCTAAAGATTCGAATAAGTCGTCATGTGGTTGACCAGCTTTCGCCGCATCATGATATTCAGTTTTCGGCTTACTCTACTGAGGTGCTCATCCGATCAAAGCCAGGGCACAATCACAGTAGTTCTCCCTTTACTACCCTAGCCGATAGAGCGGAATGTAGGGTAGCAAGCACAGGAGCCAGGCAACCCAACTATTGACCAAAGACAATGATTCGGAGCTGGTGCATATAAGGCCAAACTTGCGATGCCGAAGTATGTTGTAGAGTTGTTCGGACTTTTATTGGCAACTCATTTGTTCCCATACCGGGCCTCTGGCATGTTATGCCGAGACGCTTCTTGTGACACAGCCGTTGCGGCCGTACTCATTGTAGCAAGAGTATTTTAAGATTAGCTTGGATAAAGTTTACTGGGAGTGGAGCAATATGCCAATGATAAATTCATATATAAAAAAGAAAAACCACAACCCGGCTATTTGACATGCTCGAGGTCGGGAACGGAGGAAAAAGGGCATAGTATAGGCTCAAAATAAAGAGTGCGGTCGACAAAAAGATAGTTTGGACCTCCTGTCGCACGTCTGCGCCGCCCGTCCTCTGGGAGGGGAATCCTTAATGGAAGTAGCCCCTTAGGTGAGTGTACGGATCCGAACTTCGATAGAGTCCGTTGTAGGTGCTGTCATGTTGGTCACCTGTTTATAATAAAGAAAAGTGAAGAAAACGGATAAAAAACATTACAGGAATTCATGCAGGGGTTCCCGTATTGTGCCGCCGCCGATGCCCATGGTATCTTGAACGCGTAGTGATGTACGCGTGGTGTAAATCTTGCCAGCATACTGGGTGGGTGGCGGAAGCTGAACTGCTATTTCCGCTCCGGTAGTGGTCGAACGTCGGAGGGAAACTATTTCTGGTCCTTGGTGTTCGACTGTCGAGCCGCTCTGTCATCTTTATCGCTTGGTGGCCTCCTCCCCTTGTATTCGGCGTTAAGTTTGCCTGCCTGCTTAAAGACCCAACAATTTCTGTTGGTGTGAGTGGTTGGCTTATCAGGGTGACCGTGAATCTGACAAGGTCTGTCCAGTATCCTGTCGAGGGCGGATGGTCCATCCTGGCTGGCCTTAGATGGCTTCTTCCGTTGACCGGGCTTCGGATTGTTAAATCCGGCGTTGGCCGCTGTGTCGCGTAATCTTTCATTATTGTTGCGACTGTTGTGTTCGGTTAGTCGTGGCTTGCCATTGCCGTCTCGGATTTCGGAAGTGCCCGGATCGCTAGCGTTGTTGCTTTTATGAGCGAGCTAGTTGTCTTCTCCCGCACAAAAGCGAGTCATTAGAGCGGTAAGGGCAGTCATGGATTTAGGTCCTTCCTGGCCGAGGTGGCGTGCTAGCCATTCATCCCGGACGCTATGTTTGAAGGCCGCGAGGGCTTCCGCGTCCGGACAGTCGATAATTTGGTTCTTTTTGACTAAGAACCTGGTCCAGAGCTCCCTGGCTAACTCGCCGGGCTGTTGGACAATATGACTTAAGTCATCGGCATCTGGCGGCCGGACATATATTCCTTGGAAGTTGTCACGAAAGGCGTTTTCCAAATCTTCCCCGTTGCCAATAGAACTTTCTGACAAACTATTTAGCTAGTACCGTACGGGCCCCTTAAGCTTGAGAGGCAAGTATTTAATGGCATGAATGTCATCTCCGCGAGCCAGGTGGATATGGAGGAGATAGTCCTTAATCCATATTGCGGGATCTGTTGTTCCATCGTATGATTCGACATTGATGGGTTTGAACCCGTCTGGAAATTCGTGCTCCATTACCTCGTTGGTGAAGGAAAGCGGGTGCGTGGCTCCTCTATGTTGGGCCACACTATGAAGCACCTCCTTTGGATGCCGTTGGCAGCTTCGGGCATGGTTGGCTTGGTTGAGTCTGGCTGATTGACCATCGTAACCGGTCGGGGCATATCCCCGCGATCTGTACGTCGATCTTGTCTATCCTGCTCCGCCCACTAAACTTTGGCGGATGTCGCCATTGTTTTCCCGAACCGTCTTGTTTTTGTTCTTACGGCCAGATTGTTTTGTATGGTATTCTGCTTGGGCTGCTGCTTTATCCTAACCGAACTGTGGTCGACCTGCCGCATTATTCGATGGTGGAACGGGCTCCAGCGCCTTGCCATCATGTGGAGGGAGCCACCTGCACTTGGGGTGGCTTTTGTCCGGGCCACTAGGGCCGTGTTCTATGGCGGCTAGGACCTCGGTCCATTTATCATTGAGCAGATCTTGGCTTGCTTGAAGCTGCAGCTGCTTTATTCTTAGGTTCCTTAATGTGGCTATTAGCCGGCGTTTAAAGCGCTCCTGCTCGAGAGGTTCCTCTGGCACAATGAATTCTTCGTTGTCGAGGCTCTCCTCTTCCTCGAAGAGGGGAAGATAATTGCTATCCTCCGAGTCTCCGTACATGACCTGTTCATCGGGGCTATCTTGCCCGCTTTCCTGGTCCTCCTGTTCGGATCCTGCCTCAACAGGGTCTTTGTTGTCCGGAGTAGTATCACCTCCGTTCCTAGTATTGTTTTCTCTTGGGCGACGTGACCTGGAGCGGCGCCGGGGGCGCCGGTGTTCAGATTATGTACCAGGAGGTTTATCCTCAACTGGATCCTCCTTGTCATCGTCGATATCGTCGTTGGGTGTGTCTACCATACACACGTCATACCAGGAAGTGGTTGTCCTGTGTCTAGCAGATAGTGAGCTCTGGTCTTGCCCCTCATCGTCGTCCATGACGTCGATATCTTTGGGGCGGAGATCAAGCATGTTGGTTGGGTCTTCGATAGTGGCTATGAAGTGGGTGGCAGGTGGGAAGCAAAATTCTCCGTCATCAGCCGTAAGGTCGAACCGGACATAGTTCGGCGACGAGCCATCTGCCAGGGATAAGTTTTTTAGTGAGCTTAGTAGATCGCCCATAGGCGAGTGCTGAAAGACATCTGTGGCACTGAACTTGAATATCGATAAACGATCGAGTTCGGTATCCGCGAGCTCGCAGGGTTCGGAACTCGATATCAGAGACGAGTCCGGGGTTCCGTTGATGCAGGTATCGTACGAAGTGGGATCTGCGCGCGGCTCCAACGCCGCAGACTCGGTAGCCCCGTGATGGGGTTGAGTCTCCCATCTTTGGACGTCTTGATCTGCTCCGAATCTAAGGCCGGAGTTGTTACAGGAGCTATCTCCTGGATGCGGCCCGATGACAGGTTTAAGCAATGTTCAACGGGGCGAAGGGGTGCGGTTGCCGCGGTCTCAAATCCGTCGAAGATCAAGTCCCCACGGATGTCCGTGACATAGTTCAAACTTCCGAATCTGACCTGATGACCAGGGGCGTAGCTATCTATCTGCTCCAGATGGCCGAGTGAGTTGGCCCGCAGTACGAAGCCGCCGAACACAAAGATTTGTCCGGGGAGAAAGGTTTCTCCCTGAACAACGCAACCACCGACGATTGAAGGGGGCATCGAGCCTTATGTGGATGGCACAGTGGAACTCTCAATGAAAGCACCAATGTCGGTGTCAAAACCGGTGGATCTCGGGTAGGGGGTCCTGAACTGTGCGTCTAGGATCGATGGTAACAGGAGACGGGGGACACAATGTTTACCCAGGTTTGGGCCCTCTCTATGGAGGTAATACCCTACTTCCTGCTTGATTGATCTTGATGAATATGAGCGTTACAAGAGTTGATCTACCACGAGATCATAATGGCTAAACCCTAGAAGTCTAGCCTATGAGTATATGGTCATGAATATGTCCTATCCGGACTAGAGATCTAGGTTACATGAGGTCGGTTACATAGGAGGAAACCTTCATAATAGGTCGCCTAGCTTGCCTTCCACGCCAAGTAGAGTCCAATCCGGACACGGACATAGTCTTTGGTCTTCACGTCTTCGCGGCCCATCAGTCCGGCCCATGGATATCAGGTCGGACGCCCGAGGACCCCTTAGTCCAGGACTCCCTCAGGAGCGCCGGAGCTGAATTCGGTAGCCGCGGCCCAGTTTGTGCCGCGGGGTTTTGTGATGTAGAACCATTGTTTTTGCCATTCCTTGATAGTCTCCACGAAAGTGCCTTTTGGCCAGGAGACATTGGCCAGCTTACTCACCATGGCTCCTCCGCACTCCGCGTGCTGGCCGTCCACTACCTTAGGCTTCACGTTGAAGACTTTGAGCCATGGCCTGAAGTGGGGTTGGATGCGGAGGAAGGCCTCACACACAACGATGAACGCCGAGATGTTGAGGAAAGAGTTCGGGGATAGATCATGGAAGTCTATCTCGTATTAAAACATTAGCCCACGAATAAAAGGGTGGAGTGGAAACCCTAGCCCGCGGAGGAAATGAGGGATGAATACCACCCTCTCGTTGGGCTTCGACGTGGCGACGACTTGCCCCTAAGCTGGAAGACGGTGGGTGATTTCCTTCGCCAAATACCCAGCCACCCGAAGCTCGGCGATGTCTTTCTCCTTGACGGAGGAGACCATCCATTAGCCTTGACCTCTGGATCTGGACATGGTCGGATGCTTTTCGGAGATGGAGAAAGATGAGGACTTGGGCGCTGGAGCTCGAGGATGGAAGGGCAGAGGAAGGGGAAGGCGTGAGTAGATAAGGGTGGATTCTTATCCCCTTATAAAGGGTCGCAAATATCAAGCGCCTCCCCACTCGCCTCAAAACTCGCCTATTCCCAAGGACTGTGTGAATGGTACGGTTGGGTTACCCACGCCCGTATTGATGAGAATCCCACAATAAGGGGACACAATCTCTGCTTTGACAAGACGTGCCAGTGGCGACCGCGTCTCGAAACGTGGAGCGGCAGACGAAAAACGGTTCGAAATTATGACCGGACAGATGTGATGTCATGTTACAAAAAAGTTGTCAGCGGATTGGACTCGTGTAAAATTATCTTCTCTCCGCGGTTGTGTGCGGTGTGTGTGTTACAGGTCCGGACACGTCGATACGTCCGAAGACAATCCTGGAGTTCGGAAAGGGGAACCCGCCTTGCAATGCCGAAGACAAATCTGCGCGCCGGACTCCTCGTCATTAAAGCCAGGTTCAGGGGCTACTGAGGGAGTCCTGGACTAAGGGGTCCTCGGGCGTCCGGCCTATTAGCCATGGGCCGGACTGATGGGCTGCAAGGATACGAAGACCGAAGACTGCACCCGTGTCCGGATGGGACTCTCCTTGGCGTGGAAGGCAAGCTTGGCGGTCGAATATGTAGATTCCTTTCTTTGTAACCGACCTTGTGTAACCCTAGATCCTCCCGGTGTCTATATAAACCGAAGGACTTAGTCCGGAAACAGAGATACTCATGACCATAGTCATATAGGCTAGACTTCTAGGGTTTAGCCATTACGATCTCGTGGTAGATCAACTCTTGTAATACTCATCTTCACCAAGATCAATCAAGCAGGAAGTAGGGTATTACCTCCGTAGAGAGGGCCCGAACCTGGGTAAACATCGTGTCCCCTGTCTCCTGTTACCATCGACCTTAGACGCACAGTTCGGGGCCCCCTACCCGAGATCCGCCGGTTTTGACACCGACAGGTATCATCATACCTAGTTCAATCTCGTTACCGGCAAGTCTCTTTACTCATTCAGTAATGCATCATCCCGCAACTAACTCATTAGTCACATTGCTTGCAAGGCTTATAGTGATGTGCATTACCGAGAGGGCCTAGAGATATCTCTCCGACATTCGGAGTGACAAATCATAATCTCGATCTATGACAACTCAACAGACACCATCGGATATACCTGTAGAGCATCTTTATAATCACTGTCGTGGAATTGTCACGGCAGATGTCCTCGAGCTAGGACTTAGTCGTGGAGCCATCGCAGCTAGGAAGCTTGAAGGGGTTAATGCGGGACAAGGAACACGAGGGTTATACTGGTTCGGCCCCTTACGGTGAAGGTAAAAGCCTACGTGCAGTTTGAGGTGCTATTGATTAGGGTTACGATCACCAGGGAGCTAAACTGCTATGCCCGACTTTCGATGAGATTGTTCTCGAGCCCTAAACCGCTGCCGGGTCGTCCCTTTATATAGGGAGGCGGACGTCCTGCAGCTCTCAGAGTCCCGGCCGGCTCATAAGAGTGTCCGGCTCGGACTCTCAGCTATTCTTGCCTTACACTACAAGTTCTACCATAACAATGATTGCAACTACGGGCCTTAAGCCATATCCGGGTCTTAAGCCCATCTTTGGCCCACCGTCTTCAGGCTTGGCGCCGGGCTTCTGGCAATGACCATATGAGTAACCCGGCCCCTCCTGGCGGGTGACTCTAAGGTCTATATCCTCAACATTAGGCCCCAGATTGATTTGAGCCGGCTCATGTCAATCTTCCATTCCTTCGACAGAAAACCTCTGGCTTACAATTGTATGAAGGCCATAACCCGGCGTGACGTCATCCTCTGGAATCCTGATAATCCGTCGTGACGTCATCTTCCATTAAGCCCGTTTTTTACTCCGCTAGATCCGCAACAGATCTTTTTCTTTACTGTCATCCCGAAAATCGAGGCGTTTCGTGGGGAGATAATCACGCCGTGGTCTCCTTAATCCTCGCGCCCACTTACGAGTTCGCCTTATAAATAGGCCGGCCCGACGGGCCCTCAGCCACTTCTCTCTCCTTCATCTCCTTCCTCGCGCCACTGCTCCCCTGCCCGAGCTCTGCTACTGCCGCCGCCGTCGCGCCCCCGGTCTTCATCAACCTTGGCCGCTGCATCACCCTGACTCGGTCCAGACAAACGGCGGCAACCTCCGCTCCTCTTCAGCTCCGGTGAGTCCTCGCTACTCCATAGGGCAGATCCGCACCAGGGCTCGAGTAGTTCGTCCGTGTTCTTCGTAGTTCATCACGGGCCTCAGTAGATTTGATTTCTACTGCCTCCTTTTGATCTTAGACTTGCATAGAACCATTACGGTGACTGTTTAGCACCCATTTTACATGCAAGCAGCTCTCTTTTTACTGCATAAGAACCTTGTTCGAGCCCAAGAACTTCTCCAGCGTCTGTTTCTAGGTCTAGAAACTTTTCTTTTGCCCGACTGTTTTGATCCAAATTTTTTACTGCGATGTGTGAAACCTGTTTTACCACACTTAGTAAAAATTGCCATCGTTGAATCTCGGCGGTTTACAGTTCCGGTTTAAAGAAACCACGCGCCGTAGAACCTTCCGGCTTAAAGAAAAACATGTGCCATAAAATTTTCGGCTTAGCTGTGATAAGGCCTGTAGACAATCAAATTACTCTCAATCCCTCGGCGGCTTAAATAGCCCGATGCACTTAAATGTATACCATTAGTCCCCTTCATAAGCCGCCACCTTGACATTGAACTGTAGATTTCTTCCGGCTCATAATTAACCCGGACGTTTTTCCTTTTATCATAGACTGCCGACTTTCACCATGCCTCCCAAAGCTCCCAAAGCCTCCATCACTTGCAACTGGATGAGGTCCAATGTCACCAATGAGACCCTAGCAGATTTTGTTAAGTCTGGATATCTGCCCAAGAAGGACGTCATGTCCTACCGTGCCCCTGACCCGTCAGAAGAGAGACCACAGCCAAAGGACGGGGAGGTAGTGATTTTTGCGGATCATATGAGCCGGGGCTTCGCACCGCCCGGCTCAAAGTTTTTCAGAGACGTTCTGAATTTCTTCGATCTGCGGCCTCAGGACATAGGACCCAACTCAGTGTCCAATATCTGCAACTTCCAAGTGTTCTGCGAGGTTTACCTTGGAGAAGAACCTAGTCTGCTGCTCTTCAGAGAGCTTTTTTACTTGAACCGTCAGAATGAGTGCGCCAATGGGCCAAGTCTAGAGCTAGGTGGCATCTCCATTCAGCGGTGAAGGGACTGCCTTTTCCCTTACGCAGAGCCGCCCAGCCACCCCAAGGACTGGAATCTGACGTGGTTTTACTGCCAAGACACATCGCCGGCTGATGAAAGTCCGTTGCCCGGCTTTCGCCCCTCACGCCTGGAGCTGACTCACCCACTGTCAGACAAGCTGACTCAAGGGGAGCGCCAACCTCTGCTCCCCACTATCAATAAGATCAAGGCTCTCCTGGGCAATGGTCTGAATGGAATCGATCTGGTTCGGGTCTGGATCTCGTGGCGGGTGATCCCATTGAGCCGCCGCCCCGGCTTAATGTGCGAGTACACGGGCCGAAAGGATGACCCTCAGAGACACAGCCGCAACAATCTTCCTGAAGATGTTGCAGAGGAGATGACCAAGGCTCTTTTAAACGAGAGCCTGGCAGACTGCGGAAGGACCGGGTTAGCCCCCTTCTGCAAGACCAACTCAGCCCCAGCGGTAAGCCACCAATCTGAACATCTTGTCTTCTTCTGTTTATAACTTTCATCTAAATCATTGTAAGAAATCATCATTGTATTTTTCAGGCTGACGACAAGTTCTGGCGGGTCAAATATGACCACAAAGCGGCGAAGAAGGCCAGAAAAGCGAAGAAAGCCGCCAAGAAAACCGCTCCCCGCAAGAAGGGGAGTAGGCCAACTGCTTCGGAGCTGATGCAATTAAGCGACAGCTCCGAGTCAGAGGTAACCCCTGAACCTGTAAGCTCTTTGTTGTGTTTATTGTTTATTTCTTGTCCGCCTTACCAACACTTGTTCATCAACAGGATGACACCGGAGCCAGTAACCCGGTGGTTGAAGAGGTAATGTCACTTTCCTCCGACTCGGAGCCCTTGCCAAGGCTGAAAGTCCGAAGGGTAACCCGGAAAGTAAGCTTTTCACATCCTTTAGCTTATCAAGATCCTCAATTTATTTTGAAGCGACAGGTTCATGAGAGCCGGCGTCACACCCGGGCCAATAAGGACACCGACCTCTCCTCCGGGTTACCTGACGCATCGAGGAAGCGCCGAACTGAGGTTATTTCCCACTTGTACCCTTTTAATCCCTTGGCGGGTGTTATACGTCAGCCACTCAATTCTTCTGACTCAAATTATCAGGAGACTTCCCCCTCTTCGGGCGACTCTATGCAGTCGAGTCTTTCGGCTTTCAAGACCGTGCCCGGGTAATGACAACCATCTCATGTTACACTTGTCTTTACTTACCCTTTTTGTGTTTAATCTTTTTGTCCTTTCAGTGCCCAGGCCAAGATCACCAAGAGGGCGAAGAAGTCCAAGCCGGTCGATGAGCCGGACTTGCCTGAGCCAGAGGCAGCTGCTCAAGAGCCGCCAGCCGCCTCTGCACCTGAGGCCGCTGCCCCAACTACCAAGGCAACTACAGAAGCTTCTGTTAACCCGGAGGCCTCCAGCTCGGCTCCACCAGCAGACGACCCGGACGTGGTAATCACCCGGACGGAGTTCATTGAGCCGGGGAGACCTACCGTGCTGGCCAAGTGCTCCGCCAAAGGGGAGCTGCTAGAGTCGCGCCGGGTTAACCTGGACCTCACCGACAACTCCAACTTGAACATTGGAGAAATCGTCTCCGGCTTCGTCAGCCAAGTGCACAAGAGCCGGGACGCAGAGATTGCTATGGTGACCCAGATCCAACAAAAATCTGAGGTAACATCCCTTTGTCCTCTTATTTACTGCTTAGTTACCTATATCATGCTAGCCCCCAAGTCGACGACTTATGATTGAGTAGGTTGTAGACTTAGGTTCCGGCTTACCCAATTGAACCGGTCAGCTGTAGATAGAAACGTTCAATATGCATTAGCCCCCAAGTGCCAAGTGTCTTTGCTTGGAAAACACTTGGGACTTTACATTTGCATAGTAATTGTTCATGCCCTAACCCGGAAATCTATACAGGCTACTGGCAAGAAGCTTGAGGCTGACCTTGCCGATCTCAAGAACCGGCTGAAGATGCAAGAGATGGAGACCCGGAAAGCAAACGCCAAGTTTGTATCCAGCATCGCCGCGCAAGAGAAACTGAAGACAGAGTTTGACGCTGAGCGGAAGGCGTGGGCCGAAGAAAAGGCCGCGTTGGTGAACCGGGCCGAACAGGCGGAGAAGGCTCTCTCCGAGAAGACCGCAGAGCTCTCCGGCCTAAAGCGCCAAGTGTCCCAGATGGTGGCCGCAATCTTCGGTAAGTCGTCTCACCGGCTTTCATCAAGTTTAGAATTTTATATCTCATAATTCATCCTTGTCGGCGGCTTATCTGACTCTGTAAAACAGGTCCCAGAAGTGCCAACCTGAATCAAAGTGTAGTGACCAAGCTAAAGGCCGTATATACTCTGGTGGAGCAGCTCTACACCGGGTCACAACATGCCTTGGCTGTGGTGGCCCTCTCCAACGAGGTCCCAACTCACCTGGCGGAAGTCTTTCGCCGTCTCGCCGTTCTGCCTCAGCGGATCCAAGAGCTGCGACGGGCCTCTGCAAGAGCCGGAGCAATCGCTGCGCTGAGCCGGGCCAAGGCATTCTTGCCAGAGTTAGACCCGGCGGACATCGCCCTCGGCTACCCAAGCCTGAAGGAAGACGGCACTGCCTTTGATCAGAAGGACTTCGCAGCTTGCGTGAAGACTGTACGCCCGGTGGCTACTCTTATTGGCAACAATACAGATCTGACCAAGTACCAGCCGGGTTACAATGCGGAGAATCAGAGGATCCCGACCCCTCGCTATGAAGCCCTCAACTTGATCCAGCCGGCTCGTCAGCACATTTTCGCCCCGGAGATTGACCCGGCCGGGTTAATCGACGAGGAAGCCCAATTCGAAGCTCTCAGCGGCATCGACTGGAAGTCATCAACTTTCCAGGTCTTGGGATCAGCCGGAGGAGAAGACAGGAACGAGCCAGAGACTTCAACTCAGCAAGCGTCGTAACTCGGCTGGCGGTTTACCAAACAATGCCTCACCCTTTTGGACTCAACGAGTCTTGTAATAGAGTAGGACCAACACTTTATTTTTGCCGTGTCATCGTGCACGCCTTGAATGCTTGAAGTTTTATCGAAGTTATCTCTTTATATTTCTCCGGGTCATTCTTTCCCCTTAGTCGCAAATAATTGCCTTTAACTATCCTGCATAAAAAGACGGATCACAAGTCTCCAGGCGGCTTACCACCCTGAGAATCATATGTTTCAGATATATAACCCGGAATATGAATAAAAAAAGATTGGTTCTCAGGTATGTCCTTAATACAGCCGTAATAACACAATTAGCGGTCTGCAAACATACTTCCGGTTTAGATAACCCGGATAATAAGGTTGATACCTTAATGCCAATTTACTTGTCTCGACGACACCCATTGTATTCAACTATCACTGTAACTCAAAGTTAAGCCGGCAAAGTGAGACCCGGTCGTACACACTTGGAAATAATCAGACGGAACTTGCCAGAAAACAGAGGAACTTAGGGGCTTCCGGTTCGGATACGACCAGAGACCCGGCCCAAAGGGGTTATGCTAGGATTCGAATACGATCATATAGCCCCCAGTGGGTGTGGCGATGCCAATCAAGAGGGTATCGACAGCTATGTTCTCTTTGGTTCGAATACGACCTATGTTTGAACAGGAAGCCCCCAAATTACTTTAAGAATTGTTTAACGACGCTGATTCGGATACGATCCACGTCGGTTCTCAAAGGGGTTAAACTAAGATTCAAATATGATCAAAGAAAACTCCTCAATGAGCTCGGCACTTTGCCAATCAAATGGGTATCGACAGCTATGTTCTCTTTGGTTCGAATACGACCTATGTTTGAACAGGAAGCCCCCAAGTGACCTTATCGCCTACGGCTAGATTCGAATACGATCATAAGCCGGATCCTCCTTCAAGTTATCATGTAACCTGGCAATGAAAACAACACGTGCACATTTGGAGGAGAAAAAAGGACAGAGGTCCTGCTTTATTGCTTATCATAATATATACATGGCTTAGAGAAGTATGTACATCATGAGAGCCGGTGGCTCAAGTGTAGTAAGGCCGAAGCTGAGCTATGTTCCACGGCCGTCGGGTCTCTTCCTCCGACTTACGTGAATCTTTGTGCTCCCGAATGTCAATGAGGTAATATGACCCGTTGTGCAAATTCTTGCTGACCACAAAGGGCCCTTCCCAAGGCGGGGATAGCTTGTGTGCATCTGTTTGATCCTGGATGAGCCGGAGCACGAGATCACCTTCCTGGAAGACCCGGGATTTAACCCGGCGGCTATGATAACGGCGCAGGTCTTGTTGGTAAATCGCTGAACGGGCTGCTGCCACATCACGCTGTTCGTCCAACAAGTCAAGAGCATCCTGGCGCGCCTGTTCATTATCCGCCTCAACGTAAGCCGCCACTCGAGGTGAGTCATGACGGATGTCACTGGGGAGGACTGCTTCTGCCCCATAAACCATGAAGAAAGGCGTAAAACCTGTAGACCTGTTAGGAGTAGTGTTGATGCTCCATAACACGGAGGGCAACTCCTCCACCCAACAACCCGGCGTCCGTTGCAAAGGGACCAAAAGCCGGGGCTTGATGCCCTTCAGAATCTCCTGATTAGCTCTCTCAGCTTGACCATTGGATTGAGGATGAGCCACTGAGGAAACATCAAGTCGGATATGCTCTCGTTGACAAAACTCCTCCATGGCGCCTTTGGAGAGATTGGTGCCATTGTCAGTTATAATGCTGTGTGGAAAACCAAAGCGAAAGATCACCTTTTTCATAAACTGAACCGCCGTGGCTGCATCACACTTGCTAACTGGCTCCGCTTCAACCCATTTGGTGAACTTGTCAACTGCCACCAAAAGGTGGGTCTTCTTATCCTTGGATCTTTTGAAAGGCCCGACCATATCCAGCCCCCAGACCGCAAAGGGCCAAGTAATTGGGATCATCCTCAGCTCTTGAGCCGGTACATGAGCCCGTCGCGAGAACCTTTGGCAACCATCACACTTACTGACCAAGTCCTCTGCATCAGCATGAGCCGTCAACCAATAAAAACCATGACGAAAAGCCTTGGCCACAAGGGACTTTGAGCCGGCGTGATGGCCACAATCCCCTTCATGGATCTCACGCAAGATCTCTTGCCCTTCCTCAGGGGAAACACAACGCTGAAACGCTCCCGTAACACTGCGGTGGTGCAACTCACCATTGATAACAATCATTGACTTAGCCCGCCGGGTTATTTGCCTGGCCAAAGTTTCATCCTCAGGCAACTCGCCCCGGGTCATGTAAGCCAGATAGGGCATTGTCCAGTCTGGTATGATATGGAGAGCCGCCACCAGCCGTGCCTCCGGGTCGGGGACAGCCAAGTTTTCCTCTGTAGGCAACTTAACAGAAGGATTATACAGGACATCCAGGAAAGTATTAGGCGGCACCGGCTTTCGCTGAGAGCCTAGCCGGCTTAAAGCATCAGCCGCCTCGTTCTTCCTGCGATCAATGTGCTCTACTTGGTAGCCCTGAAAGTGCCCAGCAATGGCATCAACTTCGCGGCGATAAGCCGCCATGAGAGGGTCCTTAGAGTCCCACTTGCCTGATACTTGTTGAGCCACCAAGTCTGAGTCACCGAAACACCTTACCCGGCTCAAGCTCATCTCCTTAGCCATCCGAAGACCGTGGAGCAAGGCCTCGTACTCAGCCGCATTGTTAGTGCAAGGAAACATCAACTGTAGCACATAATGGAACTTGTCACCTTTAGGGGAAGCCAATACAACTCCAGCCCCCGAGCCCTCCAACTGCCTGGACCCATCGAAGTGAATAGTCCAATACGTGTTATCCGGCTTTTGCTCGGGCACTTGTGACTCTGTCCAATCATTGATGAAATCCACCAGGGCCTGAGATTTAACAGCAGTGCGTGGCACATATTTGAGACCATGAGGTCCGAGCTCGATAGCCCACTTAGCCACTCTCCCTGTGGCCTCTCTGTTTTGAATGATATCACCAAGAGGGGCAGAACTGACCACGGTTATGGGATGACCCTGGAAATAATGCTTAAGCTTCCGGCTTGCCATGAACACACCATAAACAAGCTTCTGCCAATGTGGATACCGCTGTTTGGACTCGATAAGCACTTCGCTGACATAATAAACCGGCCGCTGAACCGGATGCTCCTTACCCTCTTCCTTGCGTTCCACCACCACAGCCACACTGACGGCTCGTGTGTTTGCCGCCACGTACAGTAATAAGGGCTCCTTATCAACCGGAGCAGCAAGGACTGGGGGCTCTGCCAGCTGCTTCTTCAAATCCTCAAAAGCGGTATTAGCTGCATCATTCCAGACAAAGTTATCAGTTTTCTTCATCAACTGATATAATGGCATGGCCTTCTCACCCAAACGGCTTATAAACCGGCTTAAAGCAGCGATGCGACCCGCCAAACGCTGAACGTCATTTATACACGCCGGCTTAGCCAGGGAGGTGATGGCCTTGATCTTCTCCGGGTTAGCCTCAATGCCTCTGTCAGAAACCAAAAAACCCAAGAGCTTGCCTGCAGGGACACCAAAGACACACTTGGCCGGGTTAAGCATCATCTTGTAGACCCGGAGATTATCAAAGGTTTCTCTCAAATCATCTATCAGGGTTTCCTCTTTTATGGATTTAACCACAATATCGTCCACATAAGCATGAACATTGCGCCCAATCTGTTTATGAAGACAGTTCTGCACGCAACGCTGATAAGTCGCCTGTGCACACTTGAGTCCAAAGGGCATGGATACATAGCAGAAGGCTCCAAAGGGAGTGATGAACGCCGTCTTCTCCTGGTCCTTAACTGCCATTTTAATCTGATGATATCCAGAATAAGCGTCCAGGAAACTTAAGCGCGCACAACCGGCCGTAGCATCAATAATTTGATCAATACGGGGAAGGGCAAAAGGATCAGCCGGACACGCTTTATTTAAGTCCGTGTAGTCCACACACATCCGCCAAGTGCCGTTCTTCTTAAGTACGAGCACCGGGTTAGCTAACCATTCTGGGTGGAAGACTTCAACAATAAACCCGGCCGCCAAGAGCCGGGCCACCTCTTCGCCAATAGCTTTCCGCCTCTCTTCATTAAACCGCCGAAGGAACTGCCTGACCGGCTTAAATTTCGGATCAACATTGAGAGTGTGCTCAGCGAGTTCTCTAGGTACACCTGGCATGTCAGAAGGTTTCCATGCGAAGATGTCCCTATTCTCACGGATGAACTCGATGAGTGCGCTTTCCTATTTTGGATCCAGATTGGCACTGATGCTAAACTGCTGAGATGAATCTCCTGGAACGAAATCAACAAGTTTAGTCTCATCAGCCGACTTAAATTTCATTGCCGGCTCATGCTCCGTAGTCGGCTTTTTCAGAGAGGTCATATCTGTTGGGTCAACGTTGTCTTTGTAAAACTTCAACTCCTCTGTTGCACAAACAGATTCTGCATAAGCTGCATCGCCTTCCTCACATTCCAAGGCCACCTTGCGGCTGCCGTGAACCATAATGGTCCCATTATGACCCGGCATCTTGAGCTGTAAATATACGTAACACGGCCGTGCCATGAACTTGGCGTAAGCCGGCCGCCCAAATATAGCATGGTACGGACTTCTTATCTTGACCACCTCAAAGGTCAATTTTTCCACCCTGTAGTTGTTCTCATCTCCGAAGGCCACTTCCAACTCGATCTTGCCGACTGGATAAGCCGACTTACCAGGTACCACACCATGGAAGATAGTGTTTGACTGGCTGAGGTTCTTATCAACCAACCCCATACGGCGAAAAGTCTCATAATAGAGGATGTTGATGCTGCTGCCTCCATCCATGAGCACCTTAGTGAACTTATATCCTCCCACCTGAGGAGCCACCACTAAGGCCAAGTGACCCGGATTGTCCACCCGGGGAGGGTGATCCTCTCTACTCCACACTATAGGCTGCTCAGACCACCGCAAGTAGCGTGGAACCGCCGGCTCAACAGCATTCACAGCCCTCTTATGAAGCTTCTGATCTCGCTTACACAGACTGGTGGTAAACACATGATACTGTCCACCGCTAAGCTGCTTTGGATTGGTCTGATAACCCCCCTGCTGCTGTTGATGACCCTGGCCAGACTGCTGATTAAAGCCCCCTTGACCGTTCTGAGGATTAGAATTTGAGCCGCCGCCCGGGCCATGAAAGCCGGCGCCTGAGCCGCCGCCCGGGCCATTGTAATTCTTAAAGGCCTTCATGATTGCACAATCCTTCCATAGATGAGTCGCTGGCTTCTCTCTAGAGCCATGCCTTGGACAAGGCTCATTCAACAGCTGTTCCAGCGTCGGGCCTGACCCGCCGCCTCGGGGAGGGGGCCTCCCCTTGCGTCGCTGGTTATTCCTTGTGAGCTGGCGTTGGCCAAAACTCTAGGCTGCCATCGGCCTTGCGCTTGCCTCCTCCTTGGTTCCCGGGTTATGCTGAGGACCCTTGCCATTGCCGTTCTTCTTTCCCTTCCCTGTCCTTTCATCATCTGAAGCGGGGTCCTTGGTACCATCAGAATCGGCGTACTTGACAAGAGCCGCCATCAGTGTACCCATATCATTGCAGTCGCGCTTAAGCCGCCCGAGTTTCATCTTCAGGGGCACAAAACGACAATTCTGCTCCAACATTAAGACTGCAGAGCCGGCATCCATCTTATCCGAGGAATGTATTATCTCCTTAACCCGGCGAACCCAATGTGTCGTAGACTCACCCTCCTGCTGCTTGCAGTTAGTCAAATCCACGATTGACATAGACTGCCTACAGGTATCCTTGAAGTTTTGGATGAACCGGGCCTTTCAGCTCAGCCCAAGACCCAATGGAATTCGGTGGTAGCCCTTTCAACCAAGTGCGGGCCGTCCCATCTAACATCATGGTGAAGTACTTAGCCATGGCCGCCTCACTGACCTCCAGTAGTTCCATAGCCATCTCGTAACTCTCGATCCAGGCTGCGGGTTGCAAGTCTGCTGTGTAATTAGGCACCTTCCTAGGGCCTTTGAAGTCCTTGGGTAGACGTTCATTGCGGATAGCTGGCACTAAACAAGGGACACCCCCAGTCCTGGTAGGGATACCCACGTCGACGGAAGCCGTCGGATAAGCCGGGGGGGTCTGGTAAGCCGTCAATTGAGGGCACCTGCTCCGCCTCTTGCCGCGCTCTGTCCTGGTCTGCTGCGTGAAAGGCTCCGTTATGAACCGGGCCATGGCCAGGGGGCGGGTCATGGCGTCGGACGTTACTTGAGCCGGTCGCTGAGACCATGTGCCTGCTGTAACTCGGGCTCCGGCCTGGGCGAGGGGTCGAGTGGATCCTGTCCCGGCTATAGGAGTACGCCTCTTGCTGCGCCAGTGCTGTCTGAAGGAGTTCCCTGACCCGGCGGGTTTCAATAGCCGTCGGAGAGTCGCCGTCAACCGGGAGAGCCGCCAGCCGTGCCGCCGCGGCGACCATGTTCTCCAGCGGGTTATTATAATGACCCGGGGGTATTGGCACGTACTGAGGCGGGGCTGGGGGCACCTGGGGAGGCCCCATCACTTGTGGCTGAATAGGGGTCCCAGACCCGGGCACTATGACCCCTGGCGGGTTACTAGACCCTGCACCTGGCGTGTTGAAGAGGTTTCGTGGATCGTAAACCGGAGGGAGTCGAGATTGGGCCTTTTGATGCCTCCTCCTCAGGACCTCATTGGACGCGTTTTGATCCATCGTGAGCCGGAAGGACTGCGCTTGAATCAACTGGGTTTGGGCGTCGAGAGCCGCCCTTTCCGCAGCCATCCTGATCCCTTCTGCTGCCAGATCCTCCTTAGCTTTTACTAGATCCAATTTTAACTGCGCCACCTCCGCATCATGCTGAGCTTGATCTGCCGGGTCAACCATGGCGGTTAACAGAGCCGTCATCTTGTCCGTGAGATCCATTAGTACCTGAGCCGGAGAGGCACCGGGTTTCCCGCTCCAGCAGCGGGGTTCTGAACAGGCTGCGCACCGGCCATAAAGACTCCAACCTGACTTGGCGGCTCAAACGGGTCCGGAATACTGTCACCATCGGAACAACCCATGAGCCTGCCATCTTGAAGTTGATACAACGAGTTTGACTCGTCGGTGGACGACTCGCCGTCAGAGCCGGCGGCCGCCTCATCACCAGATCCAGATCGATCAGAGGGCCCTCCATGGATACATCCCACAAAAGCATGCCTTAAGGCAGGCCGGGCCCGGGCGGGTCGTGCACGCTGAGCCGTCTCGACGAGATCGGCGCAGAGACCCGGCTCAGGGCCCGGCTCACCAATCTTGCCAATGAAAACATGAATTCCGCCGAAGGGGACCCGGTACCCGTACTCAATTGAGCCGGCGTCGGGGCCCCAGTTTGCATCGTCGATGTAGAGCTTGCCGCGACGACTCTTGGTCATCCGGCCCACAGCGTATCCCTTGAGCCCTTCGAAGCTGCCCTTCAAGAACTCAAATCCACCGTGCGCTGGCCCCACGGTGGGCGCCAACTGTCGTGGAATTGTCACGGCAGATGTCCTCGAGCTAGGACTTAGTCGTGGAGCCATCGCAGCTAGGAAGCTTGAAGGGGTTAATGCAGGACAAGGAACACGAGGGTTATACTGGTTCGGCCCCTTATGGTGAAGGTAAAAGCCTACGTCCAGTTTGAGGTGGTATTGATTAGGGTTACGATCACCAGGGAGCTAAACTGCTATGCCCGGCTTTCGATGAGATTGTTCTCGAGCCCTAAACCGCTGCCGGGTCGTCCCTTTATATAGGAAGGCGGACGTCCTGCAGCTCTCAGAGTCCCGGCCGGCTCATAAGAGTGTCCGGCTCGGACTCTCAGCTATTCTTGCCTTACACTACAAGTTCTACCATAACAATGATTGCAACTACGGGCCTTAAGCCATATCCGGGTCTTAAGCCCATCTTTGGCCCACCGTCTTCAGGCTTGCCGCCGGGCTTCTGGCAATGACCATATGAGTAACCCGGCCCCTCCTGGCGGGTGACTCTAAGGTCTATATCCTCAACAATCACCCAGTTACGTTGTGACGTTTGATAGCACACTAAGTGTTCCTCCGGTATCTGGGAGTTGCATAATCTCATAGTCTGAGGAACATGTATAAGTCATGAAGAAAGCAGTAGCATTGAAACTGAAACGATCATAATGCTAAGCTAACGAATGGGTCTTGTCCATCACATCATTCTCAAATGATGTGATCTCATTCATCAAATGACAACACATGTCTATGGCTAGGAAACTTAACCATCTTGGATTAACGAGCTAATCAAGTAGAGGCATACTAGGGACACTCTGTTCGTCTATGTATTCACACATGTACTAAGTTTCCGGTTAATACAATTCTAGCATGAATAATAAACATTTATCATGAAATAAGGAAATAAATAATAACTTTATTATTCCCTCTAGGGCATATTTCCTTCAGTCTCCCACTTGCACTAGAGTCAATAATCTAGTTCACATCGCCATGTGATTTAACACCAATAGTTCACATCACCATGTGATTAACACCCATAGTTCACATCGCCATGTGACCAACACTCAAAGGGTTTACTAGAGTCAGTAATCTAGTTCACATCGCCATGTGATTAACACCCAAAGAGCACTAAGGTGTGATCATGTCAACGGGTCTGCCAAATTCAGATCTGTATGTATTTTGCAAATTTCTATGTCTACATTGCTCTGCACGGAGCTACTTTAGCTAATTGCTCCCACTTTCAATATGTATCCGGATCGTGACTTAGAGTCATCCAGATCGGTGTCAAAGCTTGCATCAACGTAACTCTTTACGATGAACTCTTTATCACCTCCATAACCGAGAAATATTTCCTTAGTCCTCTAAGGATAATTTTGACCGCTGTCAAGTGATCTACTCCTAGATCAAAATTGTACTCCCTTGCCAAACTCAGGTCAGGGTATACAATAGGTCTGGTACACAGCATGGCATACATTATAGAACCTATGGCTGAGGCATAGGGAACGACTTTTTCATTCTCTCTCTATCTTCTACCATGGTCAGGCTTTGAGTCTTACTCAACTTCACACCTTGCAACACAGGAAAGAACTCTTTCTTTGACTGTTCCATTTTGAACTACTTCAAAAACTTCTCAAGGTATGTACTCATTGAAAAAACTTACCAAGTGTATTGATCTATCTCTATAGATCTTGATGCTCAATATGTAAGCAACTTCACCGAGGTCTTTATTTGAAAAACAACTTTCAAACACTCCTTTATGCTTTCCAGAAAATTCTATGTCATTTTTGATCAACAATATGTCATTCACAAATACTTATCTGAAAGGTTGTAGTGCTCCCACTCACTTTCTTGTAAATACAGGCTTCACCACAAGTCTCTATAAAACTATATGCTTTGATCAACTTATCAAGTCGTATATTCCAACTCCGAGATGCTTGCACCAGTCCATAGATGGATCGCTGGAGCTTGCACATTTTGTTAGCACCTTTAGGATTGACAAAACCTTCTGGTTGCATCATAAACAACTCTTCTTTAATAAATCCATTAAGGAATGCAGTTTTGTTATTCATTTGCCAGATTTCATACAATGCGACAATTGCTAACATGATTTGGACAGACTTAAGCATCGCTACAAGTGAGAAAATCTCATCGTAGTCAACACCTTGAACTTGTCGAAAACCTTTTGTCGGTGTCAAAACCGGTGGAACTCGGGTAGGGGGTCCCGAACTGTGCGTCTAGGATCGATGGTAACAGGAGACGGGGGGACACGATGTTTACCCAGGTTCGGGCCCTCTCTATGGAGGTAATACCCTACTTCCTGCTTGATTAATCTTGATGAATATGGGTATTACAAGAGTTGATCTACCATGAGATCGTAATGGCTAAACCCTAGAAGTCTAGCCTGTATGACTATGGTAATGAATGTGTCCTATCCGGACTACGCCCTCCGGTTTATATAGACACTGGAGGGATCTAGGGTTACATAGAGTCGGTTACATAAGAAGGAATCTTCATAGTCGGTCATCAAGCTTGCCTTCCACGCCAAGTAGAGTCCAATCCGGACACGGGTGTAGTCTTCGGCCTTCATGTCTTCACATCCCATCAATCCGGCCTATGGATAACAGGCCGAACGCTCGAGGACCCCTTAGTCCAGGACTCCCTCAGTAGCCCCTGAACCTGGCTTCAATGACGAGGAGTCCGGCGCGCAGATTGTCTTCGGCATTGCAAGGCGGGTTCCCCTTTCCAAACTCCAAGATAGTCTTCAGATGTAATGATTGTATCCGGACCTGTATACACAACTGCAGAGGATATAATATTTCACGAGCTCAATCCGTTGATAATTTTCGGTAATATGAGATCACGCCTGCTCGGCCATTATTTTCGCGTCTCGAGACGTGGTTTTATTGGCATGTCTTATCCAAGCGGAGATCGTGTTTCCCCTTTTTTAGGGGATTCTTGCCAACCCAGACGTGGGTAACCCAACCATCGCTTGGGTACAACTCCTTGGGAACGGACAAGTTTCGAGGCCCAAGAGGAGACGTTTGATATTCGCAGCCTTTATATAGGGGTACAGACCCGTCTTTTTCTTTCACGCTTGCTTCTTCCTCGACCCTTGCTACCCCGAGTTCCAACACCCGGGTTTCGGTTGGCTCAAGCCCCAATCATGTCCGGATCCAGCCGTCAAGGCCGGTGGGTAGCTTCTTCTGTCACGGAGGGAGATATTGCCACGCTTCGGTCGGCGAGGTACCTGACCGCAGAAATCCATCATCGGCTTCCTGCCGAGGGGCAGGTTATTCCCACCCCCAGATCCGATGAGAGGGTCGTGTTCGTATCCCACTTCCTCCATGGGTTTATCGTCACGTGCGAAGCCTTCCTTCGAACTCCTCCGCACTTCGGTTTGTGGCTCAAGACTTTCGGCGTGAAGCCGCAAGCGATAGAAGGGGAGCAAGCTGAGTGCGGTGGCGCTACTATGAGCAATCTTGCTAGCGCTGTTTGGCTGAAAGGATCCTTCTCCAAATCTTCCGATTTATGGCAGCAGGGGTGGTTCTATATCACCGAGCCCAGTGGCTCCAAGTGGGAAGCTGCGCTTGCCTTTCGATCCAGCCCACCAATTCAGCTTGCATCGTGGATTAACAAGGGGATGGATTGGGGATCAACGAATGATGTGCGAACTCTGCAAAGTCGCATCCGAAGCCTCATTGAGAGGGACATCGACATAGCCAACGTCGTTCAAGTAATGCTAGTTTGTCGGACCCTATCGTGCTAGCAACGACCTCTCCGCCTATGGGAGTTCAATCCAGAAGGGCCGCGAACTCTTTAGCACTTCTTCGGCACAACGCACGAAGGAATGTGGAGATTATTCTTCGGGAAACGAAGGCAATGGCCGGACACCACCGAAGATGTCGGCCTAGACTGTAACCATCCGGATACCCCGTAAGTACCTGTTTTACCGAATACCTTATAGTCAGATACCAAGTGGCAAGATACCAACAGTATCATCCCTTTTTCAGGGCTGGATAAAGAAGGTGGAATGGATTAGGTATCCGGCTCCCCTTCGCGAAGACTCAGCTACTCCTGTGTTAACAAGGATGCTGGTCTTGGCGCCATACCAGGCACCGGCAGGGGAGGGCGAGAAGACCCAAGATGACCTTGGTTTCGGAGGTAAGTTGGACACTGGGTCCGAAGAAATCGACCTTTCCTTGCCCGAAGATGGAGGCGGAAAAGGACCCAGTATCCCTTCTCCAAGCAGGAGGAAAAGGGCCGCCTCCGAAGATTGGGAGGGGCGGTCTTCCAAGAAGAGCAAGGTGCCACCGTCGAGCGGCTTGGGTTTGGAAAGCGACGCCGTTAAAAAGCTCCAACAAGGGAATAAGCCCTCTACCAAACCGTAAGTGAATCCGGAGTACTTTAATAGTGTTCCGCTCCGTTGTTGTTACTGAAGATATACGTAACGTGTTCATACATTTTGTCAGGTCGGCGCAGAGTTTTTCTGGGCGATCCTCTTCTTCGGGAAGTCTCCTCCAACCTCTTTGCTCAATAAGGCAGATGACTCTGAAGTGTCATCGCGGAGGGTCCCTTTAGACCAGGGGAAAAAAAGGCAGTACCCGAAGGTAGACCTCCGACCATCCGGGACTCCGGGGCTGATGATAACAAAGGCCCCGGATTGTCTGGTTCACAGCCGACAGTGATTTTGGAGACGGGTGAACAGATTCCTTCAAAGGATGATTGTGCTTTTGGAGCAGCTTTCGGAGACCTGGAGACTCCGGATGTATTGCGGGACATGTTGCGGAAAGCATCTGTCTCGGGGGAGCAGCGTACCTTGATGGGTATAGTGATTGAGAAGGTTTTGTCCGCGAATAGCGGATTAAATGAAGCCTTCGCGAGCCTACTGAAGGGCTTCAAGGTTTGTGACATAATGTTTTCAGCTATGTTTCATTTGTGAAGATGCGCCATTGTATAGGTAGTAGCCCCTGAGACTCGGGTTGTCTTCCCTGAGGAAGCAAACGGAGGATCGAAAAGGATCGCTTGAGGACTAACCTGATAAACTTTGAACACAGGCTGCTTCCCCCTTGGCCACTTCCCGGACTATGGAAATTGCCGAGCTGCAGCGGAAGATTGATGCGGCAGGGGATGTCTTGCATTAATCAATATGCGTCTTAACGAGTCGCAAGGTATGTATTTGGTGCAATCCACATATATTTTTATGGTATAAGCATGACGCTAAAATCTGTATGCTGGAGTATGCGTGGCTGCAGATGGTGCTGCCGCCGTTGAAGTTCTTCGAGCGGAGCTGGCCCAGGCCAAGGAGCAGGCCCGGCGTAGTAATGCTGCTCCTGAAAAGGCATCGGCCGAGCTGAAAGCGGAACAAGCTGCACGAGGAGAAGATATCCATGGTGGCGCTTGCACTGGAAAATGCCACTGGCCGCTGTGAACTTCTGGAGAAGGAGAATAAAGCCTTAACGGCTGAACTGGACAAGGCCTCACAAGAGGCGAGGGAAGCGCGATCGGAATCCAGAGCAGTCCGTGAGGAGGTTCGGCAGGCTAGGGAGATTGCGGCTAGAAAGCCATTTCTGCTGCAAACTAAGTTCGGTGACCCGAACTATGCTCAGCTTAACCAAGTGTGGAGTTCTCCGGACGAGTTCTTGGACATGCCGAAGAGTTCTTCCGATGCGGCACAGTATTACCAAGCGCGAGACAGGTATGCAACGGAGAAGCTTTTTTGGTCGCAGTTTGGCGCGTCAAAGCGCCCTCTGTTGCTCAATGAACACCTGTCCCAATGGGCCGAACTTCATAGGATATCTGGCGCTGCCATGAAGGATGTCATAATCCGGTTGTGGGCAACCGAGCCTGTTCCGAATAGCTATTTCAGTTTGGTGCAGAGGCTTGTTGACGCGGTGCTGCGTATCGACGCTGTGAAGCGGTCAACGTCCATTGACGGTGCACGGATGGCTTTTGCCCGAGTCAAGACGTTCTGAGGGAAGATGAAGGCCATCGATGTTGCGACGAAGAGTCCACCCAAAGGCAAGGACCGTCCGGAACCGGAGCATTATTTTGAAGACGTCCTAGAGGCCGCCCGCTTGATAGAGGGTTAGTGCTCGAAAGACATAATGTTCGAGTGAGATGTATGGAAATTGTAAAAGACAATTTTATAGTTAATCTATTTTTATGTTTTGCTCGAAAGCTTGAATTCCTCTTGTGCGGCCGTTTTAATATAATCTGAAAGTTTTCCAGTCGTCGGCTTCAGACCCCTCGTAGGAAGTACGGGGGTGTTCGGGAAAGCATTTAATCACTCTTTATCCAACGTCTTGGTCCATGAAGGAGGTGATAATGCGGCGAGCCAGGCAATCGGACTATAGGGCGTTAACACTTTCACTTAGCCATAGGAGTTTTATGGTGGGACTACGACATAGCCCCTGGTATGTATGCGGCGTATGGTGCCTTACATATTTGATCTGAAAAAGATCCTTCGTGTGACACGGAGAATCACTAAAGATTCCAAGGAGTCGTCAAGTGGTTGACCAGCTCACGCCGCATCATGACAGTCAGTTTTCGGCTTTCTCTACTGAGGTGCTCGTCCGGTTTAGACCAGGGCATAATCGCAGTAGTTCTCCCATTAATACCCTAGCCGATAGAGCGGAACGTAGGGTAGCAAGCACAGGAGCCAGGCAACCCAACTATTGACCCAAGACAATGATTCGGAGCTGATGCATATAAGGCCAAACTTGCGACACCGAAGTACGCCGTAGAGCTGTTCGGGCTTTTTGCTGGCAACTCATTTGTTCCCATACCGAGCCCCTGGCAGTTTATGCCAAGGTATATCTGTGAAACAACCATGGAAGCCGTATTCAGTGGCAAAACCACACGGATGATTAGTTCGGATACTGTTTACTGGGAACTGAGCGATATGCCAATGATTACTTATGATATATATAAAAGCCATCCTGCCGGCTATTTGACATGCTCGGGGTCGGAGGCGGAGGAACAGGCATAGTACAGGCTCCAAAAATAGAGAGTGCGGTCTACAAAAGTTATTTTGGACCTCCTGTCGCACGTCTGCATCGCCAGTCCTCGGTGGGGGGAAACCTTGATGGAAATAGCCCCTTAGGTGAGTGTACGGATCCGGACTCCGATAGAGCCAGTTTTCAGCTGTTTATCCTGTTCGCCACCTATTTTTAAAGGATAGAGAAGGAGGAAATAAAGAGAAAATAAATAATAACAGAAAAAAGTTACTGGAGTGCTTGCAGGCTTGTCCGTATTGTGCTTCCGCCAATGCCCATGGTATCTTGAGTGCGTAATGATGTGTGCGTGGTACAAACTTTGTAGGTGTACGGAGTGGGCGGCGGAAGCCGGGTTGCTATTTCCGCTCCGGGAGTGGTTGAACCTCAGGCGGAAATAGTTTCTGACCCCCGGTACTTCGTTGGTGAACCTCTTTGTCATCCCTGTTGCCTAGCGGCCTTCTCCCCTTGTGTTCGGCGTTGAGCTTGTCGGCTTTTTTAAAGACCCAGCAGTTTCTGTTAGTATGATTAGCTGGTTTATTGGGGTGGCCGTGAATCTGGCAGGGTCGGTCCAATATCCTGTCTAGGTTGGATGGTTCGTCTCGTTTTGCCTTGAATGGCTTCTTCCGTTGACCGGGCTGGGGATTGCTGAATCCGGCGTTGACCGCTGTGTCGCGTGATCTTTCATCATCGTTGCGACAATTGTATTTGCTTCGTCGTGGCTTGCCGTTGTCGTCTCGGATTTCGGAAGTGCCCGGGTCGCTGGCGCAGTTGCTTCTACGAGCGAGCCAGTTGTCTTCTCCCGCGCAAAAGCGGGTCATCAGAGCAATGAGGGTTGTCATGGAATTAGGTCCTTCTTGGCCGAGGTGGCGCGCAAGCCATTCGTCCCGGACACTGTGTCTGAAAGCCGCCAGGGATTCCGCGTCCGGATAGTCGACGATTTGGTTCTTTTTGACTAAGAACCGAGTCCAGAGCTTCCTGGCTGACTCTCCGGGCGGCTGGACAATGTGACTTAGGTCATGGGCATCCGGTGGCCGGACATATGTTCCTCAGAAGTTATCGAGGAAGGCCTCTTCCAAGTCCTCCCAGCTGCCTATGGAATTTTCAGGCAGGCTGTTTAACCAGTGTCGAGCTGGCCCTTTCAGCTTTAGTGGGAGGTATTTAATGGCATGGAGGTCGTCCCCACGGGCCATATGGATGTGGAGGATGAAATTTTCTATCCATACCGCGGGATCGGTTGTCCCATCGTACGATTCAATATTGACGGGTATGAATCCTTCTGGGAATTCATGATCCATTACTTCATCAGTGAACCAAAGCGGGTGTGCGGTGCCTCTATGTTGGGCCACACTGCGACGTAACTCCGGAGGATTCCCTTTGCAGTTTTTGGCTCGGGCGTGGCGAGGTTTGATACGTCCGAATAGGTAGCTATCGTCGCGTGTCGCTGCATGCTTTCGCGATCCGTAGATCGGTCTTGCGTAGCCTGCTCTATTGTCCAAGTCCCCCTGCAAGTCATCTGGGTAATCGTGACCTGCGTTGTAATCGTGACCTTTACGGCAAGGTGGGGCGGTTTGGTGTTCGGCTTGAGTTGCGTCTTTATCCAGACAGAGTTGTCGGTGACCTGCCGCATTGTGTGACGATGGTACGGGCTCCAACGCCCCGTCGTCGGACTGGTATAGCAATCTGTGCTTTGGGTAGCTTTTGGCTAGGCCACTAAGGCCGTATTCTTCGGCGACCAGGACTTCGGTCCATTTATCGTCGAGTAGGTCTTGGTCAGCTTGAAGCTGCTGCTGCTTCTTTTTCAGGCTCCTTGCAGTAGCTATTAGTCTGCGCTTGAAGCGCTCCTACTCGAGGGGCCCTTCGGGTATGATGAAGTCTTCGTCGCCGAGGCTTACCTCATCTTCAGAGAGCGGGAGGTAGTTGTCGTCCTCCAAAATGTCGCTGGGCAGGGCCTGTTCACTGGGGCTGGCTTGCCCGTTTTCCTGTTCCTCCTGTTCGGATCTTGCTCCAACAGGGTCTTCATTGTTTTCGGCGGCGTCCGGAGTACTATTTTCTCCGGTGCCAGCATTGCTGCGATGTGACTTGGAGCTGTGTTTAGGGCGCCGGTTCTTAGACTGTGTCCCAGGAGGTTTATTCTCAACTGGATCTCCTTTGTCATCGTCGCGAGCTTTTTTAGTTGTATCAACCATGTACACATTCTACGAAGGGGTGGTCGTCCCACGTCCGGTGACTGGCGGGTCTTGACCTTGCTCCTTGTCGGCATTGTCGTCTATACCGCCAGTGTCTTCGGAGCCATAACCAGGCGTGTCGGTTGAGTCGTCGACAGTGGCTATGAAGTGGGTGGTGGGTGGGAAGCGAAATTCCCCATTATCAGCCTCTAGATCGAATCGGACATAGTTCGGCCGCGAGTTCTCCGCTAGGGACAGGTTTTTCAATGAATTCAGCACATCGTCGAAGGGCGAGTGTTGGAAGATATCTGCGGCGCTGAACTCGAAGATTGATAACCGATCCAACTCGGTGACCGGGGGAGTGCGTGGTTCGGAATTCCGTTGACGCTGACATTGCCTGGTGTTGAGTCTGTGTGCGGTTCCAACGCCGCAAACTCTGTGGCTTCGGATGGTGCTATCTGCTCTAGATCTAAGGCCGTAGCAGTTATGGGAACCATCTCCTGAATCTGGTCCGATGACAGATTTAAGTCATGTTCATCGGAGCGAGGGGGAGCGATCGCCGTGGTCTCAAATCCATTGAATATCAAGTCTCCACGGGTATCCGCAACATAGTTCAAGCTCCCAAATCTTACCTGGTGGCCAGGGGCATAGCTATCGATCTGCTCCAGATGGCCAAGCGAGTTGGCCCGCAGTACGAAGCCGCCGAACACAAAAATCTGTCTGGGGAGGAAGGTTCCTCCTTGGACAGCGTCATTATCGACGATTGAAGGGGCCATCGAACCTTTTGCCGACGGCACAGTGGAACTCTCAATGAAAGCACCAATGTCGGTGTCAAAACCGGCGGATCTCCAGTAGGGGGTCCCGAACTGTGCGTCTAGGATCGATGGTAACAGGAGACGGGGGACACGATTTTTACCCAGGTTCGGGCCCTCTCTATGGAGGTAATACCCTACTTCCTGCTTGACTGATCTTGATGAATATGAGTATTACAAGAGTTGATCTACCACGAGATCGTAATGGCTAAACCCTAGAAGTCTAGCATGTATGACTATGGTAATGAATGTGTCCTATCCGGACTACGCCCTTCGGTTTATATAGACACCGGAGGGATCTAGGGTTACATAGAGTCGGTTACATACGAAGGAATCTTCATAGTCGGTCGTCAAGCTTGCCTTCCACGCCAAATAGAGTCCAATCCGGACACGGGTGTAGTCTTCGGCCTTCATGTCTTCACAGCCCATCAGTCCGGCCTATGGATAACAGGCCGGACGCTCGAGGACCCCTTAGTCCAGGACTCCCTCACCTTTCGCGACAAGTCGAGCTTTGTAGATAGTAACACTACCATCAGCGTCCGTCTTCCTCTTGAAGATCCATTTATTCTTAACGGCTTGCCGATCATCGAGCAAGTCCACCGAAGTCCATACTTTGTTTCATACATGGATCCCTTCTCAGATTTCATGGCCTCAAGCCATTTTGCGGAATCTGGGCTCATCATCGCTTCCTCATAGTTCATAGGATCGTCATGGTCTAGTAACATGACTTCTAGAACTGCATTACCGTACCACTCTGGTGCGGACCGTACTCTGGTTGACCTACGAGGTTCGGTAGTAACTTGATCTGAAGTTTCATGATCATCATCATTAGCTTCCTCACTAATTGGTGTAGGAATAACTTGAACTGATTTCTGTGATGAACTACTTTCCAATTCGGGAGAAGGTACAATTACCTCATCAAGTTCTACTTTCCTCCCACTCACTTCTTTTGAGAGAAACTCCTTCTCTAGAAAGGATCCACTCTTAACAACAAAGATCTTGCCTTCGGATCTGTGGTAGAAGGTGTACCCAACAGTTTCCTTTGGGTATCCTATGAAGACACATTTCTCCGATTTGGGTTTGAGCTTATCAGGTTGAAGCTTTTTCACATAAGCATCGCAGCCCCAAACTATAAGAAACGACAGCTTAGGTTTCTTGCTAAACCACAGTTCATATGGTGTTGTCTCAACGGATTTTAGATGGTGCCCTATTTAACGTGAATGCAGCTGTCTCCAATTCATAACCCCAAAACAATAGTGGTAAATCGGTAAGAGACATCATAGATCGCACCATATCTAATAAAGTACGGTTATGACGTTCGGACACACCATTACGCTGTGGTGTTCCAGGTGGCGTGAGTTGCGAAACTATTCCACATCGTTTCAAATGAAGACCAAACTCGTAACTCATATATTTGTCTCCATGATCAGATCCTAGAAACTTTATTTTCTTGTTACGATGATTTTCCACTTCACTCTGAAATTCTTTGAACTTTTCAAATGTTTCAGACTTATGTTTCATCAAGTAGATATACCCATATCTGCTCAAATCATATGTGAATGTCAGAAAATAACGATACCCGCCGCGAGCCTCAACACTCGTTGGACCGTATACATCAGCATGTATTATTTCCAATAAGTCAGTTGCTCGCTCCATTGTTCTGGAGAACGGAGTCTTAGTCATCTTGCCCATGAGGCATGGTTCGCAAGCATCAAGTGATTCATAATCAAGCGATTCCAAAAGCCCATCACCATGGAGTTTCTTCATGCGCTTTACACCAATATGACCTAAATGGCAATGCCATAAATAAGTTGCACTATCATTATTAACTTTGCATCTTTTGGCATCAATATTATGAATATGTGTATCACTTTGATCGAGATTCAATAAACCATTTATATTCAAGTGTATGACCATAGAAGGTTTTATTCATGTAGATATAACAACAATTATTCTTTGACTTAAATGAATAACCGTATTGCAATAAACATGATCCAATCATATACATGCTCAACGCAAACACCAAATAACATTTATTTAGGTCCAACACCAATCCCGAAGGTAAAGGGAGTGTGTGATGGTGATCTTGTCAACCTTGGAATCACTTCCAACACACATCATCACCTCGCCCCTAACTAGTCTCTGTTTATTTTGCAACTCCTATTTCGAGTTCCTACTCTTAGCAAATGAACCAGTATCAAATACCGAGGGGTTGCTATAAACACTAGTAAAGTACACATCAATAACATGTATATCAAATATACCTTTGTTCACTTTTCCATCCTTCTTATCCGCCAAGTATCTAGGGCAGTTCCACTTCCAGTGACCATTTCCTTTGCAGTAGAAGAACTCAGTTTCAGGCTTTAGTCTAGCTTTGGGTTTCTTCACAGGAGTGACAACTTGCTTGTCATTCTTCTTGAAGTTCCCTTTCTATCCCTTTGTCTTTTACTTGAAACTAGTGCTCTTGTTAACCCTCAAAACTTGATGCTATTTCTTGATTTCTACCTTCGCCGATTTCAGCATCGCGAAGAGCTCGTGAATTACTTTCGTCATCCCTTGCATATTATAGTTCATCACGAAGTTCTAGTAACTTGGTGATAGTTACTAGAGACCTTTGTCAATTACTATCTTATCTGGAAGATTAACTCCCACTTTATTCAAGCAATTGTAGTACCCAGACAATCTGAGCACATGCTCACTAGTTGAGCTATTCTCCTCCATCTTGTAGGCAAAGTACTGTCAGAGGTCTCATACCTCCCGACACGGGCATGAGTATGAAATACCAATTTCAACTCTTGGAACATCTTATATGCTCTGTGGCGTTCAAAACGTTTTTGAAGTCCCGGTTCTAAGCCGTAAAGCATGGTGCACTAAAGTATCAAGTAGTCATCATACCGAGCTTGCCAAACGTTCGTCACGTCTGCATCTGGTCCTGCAATAGGTCCATCACCTAGCGGTGCATCAAGGACATAATACTTCTGTGCAGCAATGAGGATAATCCTCAGATCACGGAGCTAGCAAGTCCGCATCATTGCTACTAACATCTTTCAACTTATTTTTCTCTAGGAACATATCAAAAATAAACGGGGAGCTACATTGTGAGCTATTGATCTGCAACATAGTTATGCAAATACTATCAGGACTAAGTTCATGATAAATTAAAGTTCAATTAATCATATTACTTAAGATATCCCACTTAGATAGACATCCCTATAGTCATCTAAATGATCACGTGATCCATATCAACTAAACCATGTCCGATCATCACGTGAGATGGAGTAGCTTTGAATGGTGAACATCACTATGTTGATCATATCTACTATATGATTCACGCTCGACCTTTCGGTCTCAGTGTTCCGAGGCCATATCTGCATATGCTAGGCTCGTCAAGTTTAACCCGAGTATTCCGCACGTGCAAAACTGGCTTGCACCCGTTGTATGTGAACGTAGAGCTTATCACACCCGATCATCACGTGGTGTCTCGGCACGATGAACTGTAGCAACGGTGCATACTTAGGGAGAACACTTATACCTTGAAATTTAGTGAGGGATCATCTTATAATGCTACCGCCGTACTAAGCAAAATAAGATGCATAAAGGATAAACATCACATGCAATCAATATACGTGATATGATATGGCCATCATCATCTTGTGCCTTTGATCTCCATCTCCAAAGCACCGTCATGATCACCATCATCACCGGCTTGACACCTTGATCTCCATTGAAGCATCGTTGTCATCTCGCCAACTATTGCTTCGATGACTATCGCTACCGCTTAGTGATAAAGTAAAGCAACTACATGGCGCTTGCATTTCATACAATAAAGAGACAACCATAAGGCTCCTGCCAGTTGCCGATAAGTTTTACAAATCATGATCATCTCATACAACAATTTATATATCATCATGTCTTGACCATATCACATCACAACATGCCCTGCAAAAACAAGTTAGACGTCCTCTACTTTGTTGTTGCAAGTTTTACATGGCTGCTACGGGCTTAGCAAGAACCGTTCTCACCTACGCATAAAAAACCACAACAATTTTTCGTCAAGTGTGTTGTTTTAACCTTCAACAAGACCGGGCGTAGTCACACTCGATTCAACTAAAGTTGGAGAAACAGACACCCACTAGCCACCTGTGTGCGAAGCACGGCGGTAGAACCAGTCTCGTGAACGTGGTCATGTAATGTCGGTCTGGGCCGCTTCATCCAACAATACCGCCGAATCAAAGTATGACATGCTGATAAGCAGTATAACTATTATCGCCCACAACTCTTTGTGTTCTACTCGTGCATATAACATCTACGCATAGACCTGGCTCGGATGCCACTGTTGGGGAACGTAGTATTTCAAAAATTTGTCTACGATCACGCAAGATCTATCTAGGAGAAGCGTAGCAATGAGCGGGGAGAGTGTGTCCACGTACCCTCGTAGACCGAAAGCGGAAGCGTTTAGTAACGTGGTTGATGTAGTCGAACGTCTTCGCGATCAAGTACCGAACGCACGGCACCTCCGCGATCCGCACATGTTCAGCTCGGTGACGTCCCTCGAACTCTTGATCCAGCTGAGGCCGAGGGAGAGTTCCGTCAGCATGACGGCATGGTGACGGTGATGATGAAGTTACCGGCGCAGGGCTTCGCCTAAGCACTACGACGATATGACCGAGGTGTAAAATTGTGGAGGGGGGCACCGCACACGGCTAAGAGATTGTCTGTTGTGCTTTGGGGTGCCCCCTTGGCCACGTATATAAAGGAGGGAGGAGGAGGAGGAGGCCGGCCTAGGAGGGGCGCGCCTATAGGGGGAGTCCGACTAGGATTCCAAATCCTAGTTGGAGTCCCCTTCCTTTTCCAAGAGGGGATAGAGGGAAGGAGTAGGAGAGGGAGAAGGAAAGAGAGGGGGGCGCCGCCCCCTCCCTAGTCCAATTTGGACTTGCCATGAGGGGGCGCGCGGCCACCCCTTGAGGCCCTTCTCTCCTTTCCCGTATGGCCCATTAAGGCCCACTACTTCCCCCGGCGAATTCCCATAACTCTCCGGTACTCCGAAAAATATCCGAGTCACTCGGAACCTTTCCGATGTCCGAATATAGCCTTCCAATATATCGATCTTTACCTCTCGACCATTTCGAGAGTCCTCGTCATGTCCGTGATCTCATCCGGGACTCCGAACAACCTTCGGTCATCAAATCACATAAACTCATAATACAAATCGTCATGGAACGTTAAGCGTGCGGACCCTACGGGTTCGAGAACTATGTAGACATGACCGAGACACATCTCCGGTCAATAACCAATAGCGGAACCTGGATGCTCATATTGGCTGATACATATTCTACGAAGATCTTTATCGGTCAAACCGCATAACAACATACGTTGTTCCCTTTGTCATCGGTATGTTACTTGCCCGAGATTCGATCGTCGGTATCATCATACCTAGTTCAATGTTACCGGCAAGTCTCTTTACTCGTTCCGTAATGCATCATCCCGCAACTAACTCATTAGTCACATTGCTTGCAAGGTTTATAGTGATGTGCATTACCGAGAGGGCCCAGAGATACCTCTCCGACATTCGGAGTGACAAATCCTAATCTCGATCTATGCCAACTCAACAGACACCATCGGAGACACCTATAGAGCATCTTTATAATCAACCAGTTACGTTGTGATGTTTGATAGCACACTAAGTGTTCCTCCGGTATCCGGGAGTTGCATAATCTGATAGTCTGAGGAACATGTATAAGTCATGAAGAAAGCAGTAGCAATGAAACTGAAACGATCATAATGCTAGGCTAACGAATGGGTCTTGTCCATCACATCATTCTCTAATGATGTGATCCCGTTCATCAAATGACAACACATGTCTATGGCTAGGAAACTTAACCATCTTTGATTAACGAGCTAGTCAAGTAGAGGCATACTAGGGACACTCTGTTTGTCTATGTATTCACACATGTACTAAGTTTCCCGTTAATACAATTCTAGCATGAATAATAAACATTATCATGAAATAAGGAAATAAATAATAACTTTATTATTGCCTCTAGGGCATATTTCCTTCAACGCACTACAACCAAAGTTTCTGTCTTTGCACCACACATACCAACAAGCTTTGTAAAATTATTGTGCCAAGATTTGCCTTTAGGATGAGTAGATTACAATGGATTTGTACAAGGGGATAGTTATTTTTGTTGAAAAGTTTCTATAATTAAGATTCACAAAGTTTCCATGAGCATGAACAAAGTTCAAGGCTAGCTCCCACTTTGACAATGCTCGTCCCTCTCACTTTCACTTTTCCTTTTGTGAAGTTTTAAGTTCCCCTCTATATTTTTTTGTTTTTAAACTTTACAAAAGCACTCAATGGAAATAAATGACTCTCAAAGACTTCCGGCTTGTCTCCCTGGCAACGCTTTCTTTAAGCTAGGCATAAAGTGCTCAAGTAATGGATCCACCAGGATCCCAAGGTATATTAAAGCCAATTTCAATTAACAATGATTAGGCATTTAGTAGTGAGCACAAAGCAACATATATCATGCAATGACGAAGTCTAACTCACTTCCTATGCATCAGCATGTCATACAAGAACAATTCATGAACATCAAGTAAAGGCCAATACATAGCATAAGAAGTTTCTTGCAATTTTATCATATTGGAAACATAGAGAGGTGGAGATGTAGTTCATCTCTCAAAATAATTGCAAGTAGGAGCAGCAAGCACATGCATATTATATTCATCAAAATCATCATGTGCAATGGTAAAAGGCAACCCATCAATGTAATCCTTAATAAGAACAAACTTCTCTGATATAGTGTAGTTTGGAGAATTCAAAAATATAATAGGACTATCATGTGTGGGTGCAATAGCAACAATTTCATTCTTAACATAAGGAACTATAGCAAGTTCATCTCCATAAACATAATTCATATTGGCATCTTGGCCACAAGCATAGCAAGCTGAAGAAAATATGCCCTAGAGGCAATAATAAAGTTGTTATTTTATATTTCCTTACATCATGATAAATGTTTATTATTCATGCTAGAATTTTATTAACCGGAAACTTGATACTTGTGTGGATACATAGACAAAACACCGTGTCCCTAGTAAGCCTCTACTAGACTAGCTCGTTAATCAAAGATGGTTAAGTTTCCTAACCATAGACATGAGTTGTCATTTGATGAACGAGATCACATCATTAGGAGAATGATGTGATGGACAAAACCCATCCATTAGCTTAGCATAATGATCGTTCTGTTTTATTGCTATAGCTTTCTTCATGTCATATACATATTCCTTTGACTATTAGATTATGAAACTCCCGGATACCGGAGGAATGCCTTGTGTGCCATCAAACGTCACAACGCAACTGGGTGATTACAGAGATGGTCTAAAGGTATCTCCGAAGGTGTTTGTTGGGTTGGCATAGATCGAGATTAGGATTTGTCACTGCGAGTATCGGAGAGGTATCTGTGGGCCCTCTCGGTAATGCACATCATGATAAGCCTTGCAAGCAATGTGACTAATGAGTTAGTTGCGGGATGATGCATTACGGAACAAGTAGAGACCGAACTAGGTATGAAGATACCGACGATCGAATCTCGGGCAAGTAACATACCGATTACAAAGGGAATTACGTATGTTGTCATTGCGGTACGACTAATAAAGATCTTTGTAGAATATGTAGGAACCAATATGAACATCCAGGTTCTGATTGCTCTCTGACTATAGCGCCAGAAAAGCTCATGTCTGCTAGGACTATGTTGGTATTTCCCCAAAGAGGAAGGGATGATGCAGCACAACGACGATAGGTATTTCCCTCAGTGAAAAAACCAAGGTTATCGAACCAGTAGGAGAACCAAGCAACACAACGTAAACAGCACCTGCACACAAATAACAACACCTCGCAACCCGACGTGTTAAAGGGATTGTCAATCCCTTTTGGGTAACGATGCCAGAAATTTGTAATAGATTGAAATAATAGATCGCAAATAAAATAAGGTGCAGCAAAGTATTTTTGTATTTTTGGTTTAATAGATCTGAATAAAAATGTAAAGGAAAATTAAATCGCAAGAAAATATATGAGAAAGAAGACCCGGGGGGCCATAGGTTTCGCTAGTGGCTTCTCTCGAGAAAAATAGCAAACGGTGGATAAACAAATTACTGTTGGGCAATTGTAAGAACTTCAAATAATTATGACGATATCTAGGCAATGATCATTACATAGGCATCACGTCCAAGATTAGTAGACCGACTCCTGCCTGCATCTACTACTATTACTCCACACATCGACCGCTATCCAGCATGCATCTAGTGTATTAAGTTCATGGAAAAACGGAGTAATGCAATAAGAACGATGACATGATGTAGACAAGATCCATTTATCTATTGCGTAGATATAGATCCCATCTTTTTATCCTTAGTAGCAACGATACATACGTGTCATTTCCCTTTCTGTCACTGGGATCAAGCACCGTAAGATCGAACCCACTACCGGGCACCTCTTCCCATTGCAAGATAAATAGATCAAGTTGGCCAAACAAAACCCAAATATCGGAGAAGAAATACGAGGCTATAAGAGATCATGCATATAAGAGATCAAAGAAACTCAAATAAATTTCATGGATATAAAAAGATATAACTGATCATAAACTCGAAGTTCATCAGATCCCAACAAACACACCTCAAAAAGGGTTACATCATATGGATCTCCAAAAGACCATTGTATTGAGAATTCAGCAAGACAGAGAAAGCCATCTAGCTACTAACTACGGACCCGAAGGTCTACAAAGAACTACTCACACATCATCGGAGAGGCACCAATGGAGCTGGTGAACCCCATCCGAGATGGTGTCTAGATTGGATCTGGTGGTTCTGGACTCTGCGGCGGCTGGATAAATATTGCGTCGACTCCCCTAGGGTTTCTGGATTTTTTGGGGTATTTATAGAGCAAAGAGGCGGTCCAGGGGCACCCGAGGTGGGCACAACCCACCATAGCGCGCCTGGGCCTCCTGGCGCGCCCTGGTGGGTTATCCCCTCCTCGGGACTCCCCCCAGGTGCAACCAGGGCCCAACTTCTTCCTTTTGGTCCATAAAAAATCATCATGAAGTTTCGCTGCATTTGGACTCCGTCTAATATTGATTTCCTGTGATGTAAAAAGCATGGAAAAACAACAACTGGCACTTGGCACTATGTCAATAGGTTAGTACCAAAAAATGATATAAAATGACTGTAAAATGATTATAAAACATCCAAGATTGATAATAAAATAACGTGGAACAATAAAAAATTATAGATACGTTGGAGACGTATCAGGTTCCGCTATTGGTTATTGACCGGAGAGGTGTCTCGGTCATGTCTACATAGTTATCGAACCCGTGGGGTCCGCACGCTTAACATTAGATGACGATTTGTATTATATGAGTTATGTGATTTGTTGACCCGAATGTTGTTCGGAGTCCTGGATGAGATCACGGACATGACGAGGAGTCTCAAAATGGTCAAGAGGTAAATATTGATATATTGGATGATAGTATTCGGAGACCGGAAATGTTTCGGAATGTATCGGGTACATATCGGAGTACCGGGGGGTTACCAGAACCCCCCGGGGGAAGATATTGGTCATATGGGCCATAGGAGGGAGGCACACCAGCCCACATAGGGGTGGTGCGCCCCCCACAAGGGAGGAGTCCGAATTGGACTAGGGGAGGGGGTGGCGCCACCTTTCCTTCTCCCTCTCTCTCTCTCTCCTTCCCCCTTTCCCCCTCGTTTAAAAGGAAGGGGGGGTCAAATCCTACTAGGATCCCAAGTAGGACTCCTCCTACTTCTGGCGCGCCTAGGGCTGGCCTCCTCCCCTCTCCATCCTTTATATACGGGGGTGGGGGACGCCTCTAACACACATCAATTGTTCCAAGCCGTGTGTGGCGCCCCCCTCCATAGTTTATGCCTCCGATCATATTCACGTAGTGCTTAGGCGAAGCCCTGCGCGGATCACTTCACCGTGCCGTCACCATGCCGTCGTGCTGACGGAACTCTCCCTCAACACTTTGCTGGATGAAGAGTTCGAGGGACGTCATCGAGCTAAATGTGTGCAGAACTCAGAGGTGTCGTACGTTCGGTGCTTGATCGGTTGGATCGAGAAGACGTTCGACTACATCAACCGCGTTAAGCTAACACTTCCGCTTTCGGTCTATGAGGGTATGTGGACACACTCTCCCCTTCTCGTTGCTATGCATCTCCTAGATAGATCTTGCGTGAGCGTAGGAATTTTTTTGAAATTGCGTGCTACGTTCCCCAACACAAGCATCATCAAAAAGGGATATTTCAAATGAATCAATCGGATCATAACAATTATCATAGCGTTCATCCTTCGGTAAGCACGAAGGGAAATTAAACAATGTATGAGTTGAAGAGTTACTCTCATTAGAAGGTGGGAACGGGTAGCTAATCCACTCTTCTTCCCTTTGTTCTTCGCTCTCCTTGTCATCTTTTTCATCCAGTGAGCTCACAATTTCATCAATTTTTGGCTGTTGGGGTGGCTCCACTGCATCTTAGGGGGAATAGCAGGACTGTTGGAGTAAATGTCCACGGGTAGCCTCATTTGCCCCCATGGCGATTCAAGACATCGGGGCTGGCTGCGCCCCTCACGCCTCGAAGGCGAAGAGCCGCCTTCTCAAGGCCGGCTGGTCCGAGCGGCCGGCTGCTAGAGGGCGGCAGTTCCCCGAAGACCGCCTAGAGGTGGGAGTCGGCCTCTAGAGAGGCCGACTTCCAGGAGACGGCCCCCCTCCGCCCCCTTGAAGTTTGCACCATGTTATGACAACGAGACGGGGCGTCGATACAGTACAGCCTGCCACCCCCGAATCCAGGGCGAAGCGTGGCTACAGTGCGGCGTACTGGGCGGACATCCCCCGCCCGATGCGGCGCTGTTATCACGCAGCCCATGACATCACCCATGGCAGAGAAGGCCATGCTCCCACTTCGGGATGTCGGTACGGCCCACCCGCGGTGGGCCCTACCTGTCAGTGAGAAGCCAGAAGGCGGCGAGCCAGGACCAGTCGGCTCGAGGGGAAGCCGACTCCCAGCAGGCGGCCCTCTCCCTCCCTCAAAGTCCGTGCGCCATTAGTCAGAAGAGATGGGGAGTGGCTACAGTGATCGCCCGGCAGGCGGCAGTACTGTAGCCATGCCATCCCCACCAACCACACATCATCAGTGGTGTCGCCACTGTACTAAGTAGCCGGCAGGACCCGCCTATCGGCGTCCTAGGAACGGGGGTCCCCAGACTTGCCTGCCTGCGGCCCACGGCGTGGCTCTGCGAGCAGGCCTGTATGGCCCATCTTCACCAACAAGCTTTCAAGGCCCTCGCGAGGGGCCAAGCCTCGCGAGGCGGATGACACAGGACCTCCTCGGGAGCGGCCTCACCAGACTGGCTCGCGAGGGGTGGAGAGATCAACGCAAGGCAAACCTCGCGAGGTTCCAGTGACGTGAGCCATGACGATCGAGACCAGGCGGGCGCCAGGTGGGCGTCAGCGTGCACAGTGTCCTTGTTTCCTCTTTGGTGCTAAGGAGGCAAGCGCAGGCGAGGAGTTCCGAGGCGTCAAGCAAAGGTTTCTCTATCGGTGCAACGAGACCAAGACCAGCAGGACGGTTGGGCGGAGGTCACTGTGGAGCCCAAGGCGGCGTCACCACCAGAGCCTTTGGCAGGCGAAGACTACTTTTGTCAGGATAAGCTGTACTAGCTGTCCCCTTTCAAATTGGTCGTTGTGGGATCCCTTCCCGCTCAATATTTGGGAAGAGGACCAGGGCCTCTATAAATAGGGCTAGCCACCACAGTAGAGAAAACGAAGCCTGAGCTGATCGAATCCTCACACCCACACAAGTTCACCAAGCACAAGAACACCTCGCCTCAGGAGGCTGTTCTTCCCCTTGTACTCTTCGTCCCTAGCCCAAGAGGCAATCCACCACCACCACACTGGAGTAGGGTATTATACAACAACGGTGGCTCGAACCAGTATAAATCTTGTGTCCCTTGTGTTGTGAGTTCGTCGAGCTAGCCTAGAGATCACGAAGTGAGTGAGGGCGTGATCTGTAAGTGAGAGATCTTCGCGCGCACCCCAGAGTTCGAACCTTAAGGGTTTTGCCGGAACCCGAGATCCGACATGTGGCACGCCAGGTAGGGGTGCGTCGGAACCTCTTCCCCGCCAATTGATCCACCAACGCTCCGCGGTTCCGATGTCCGGCGACCCAAGGACCGATGCCAACAGCTGGGCATCCTGGCCAGCCCGCGCGGCGCCGCCTGCCCAAGAAAACCTCAACCCCACGCTCCAGGCAGCACGAGCCCCACCTAACGCTGTCGGGCGCGGGCGGCGCGTCCAGGCGCCGTCCACCCTTACTCCACGACAGGCACGAGCCGCTGCAAGGGCCGCAAGCCACGCCGCGGCAACGGCACCACACACCCGGCGGGAGCAGGCGAACATGCGGGCTGCACTCACGGTGGCGCTGGAGCTGCTGCGGTGCCGACTGATGGATAGCGGCCGGGATGCGCTGCTGCAACGTGTCGCCGAGCTATTGGACGCAGCGGCCACGGGAGCACCGCCCTCCTGCTACCAGCTCACGCCTTAGGCGACGGCCGGATCCTACGGCGGGCCTCACGGCGCCCGCGTGCTCCCGGGTGCGCCCGCGGGCCTCGTCGACATCAATGCGATCCATGGTGGAGGGCGCCCTGTTGCGCCCGCACCACCCCAGATGGGTGCGGGCATGAGCGTTGCCGCACACGGCCCCATCAGAGCACTGCCCTACCATCGTCAAGACGGCGTAACAGGTCGGGCGACATGGAGCATGGGGCACTTCGGCGAGGTCTTCAGGGCAGCGGCCTCGGAGGCCTACGTGCCTCGCATGATGGACCAGGAGTACACGCCGGAGGACGACCCCGGCTCGTTCCTTGGACCAGGTTGGGAGGAGGAGGCGTTAGGAGCTGAGGCCTTCTAGGAGCCGCCATAGAGCCCCACCAACCGAGCCGTCGACGACAGATACAGGGTACCACTAATCTCTCAGGGGCAAGCTTACGCTAACCATGAGTCGCAACTGAATCAGGTCACAGCACCAGCGATGGTTCTGGCACGGCGATGTCCGCCCCATCAGGAGAGACCCACTAGGGGGCTGCGCGGGAGGAGCCAGTAGCAAGGCCCCTCCCCGCGTCGCACGGAGCAAGGCGTTACCCGGAGGCAGGCCCTCTGCCGGGGAGGCGCCGGCGAGCCCTCCCCCGGCAGAGCACTCGTGGTCGCCGAGGGCGTCGCTGGTGTCCCCTTTGCCCCCTTTGGTGCCGTCCTAGTTTACGGTCGTCCCAACGGTGGTAGAGGGTGGCGCAAGGCGGGGCCCTCGTTTGGCGATATGAAGTAAGGCTCACGCCTATGAAGGTCTCCGCTCTTGACACTCTCATGTAATAATGAGTGGGGCTGTACACGCCCCGGGCCTCAGGAGTGCTGCGCTCGGGCCTCGGGGGCTCCCTCCCACGTCCTAGTGGCAGCACTTAGCTCCGCGCTGGTGAGAAGACTCGAAGACAAGAAGACTAGACTAGGCGCCGGACGCGGCCATTTGCTTTGGGTCTCTTTTCTGTAGCTTTGCCTTCTGGATTTGGATTTAAGTTGAGGTTGAAATTTCATTGATGCGCGCGGGGGTGCCTTTTCTCGTTTAAGCAATTTCTTGCTATCTGGTTCTTGCCTTAATCTGGAGTTCGCGCTTGTCGCTTCCCCCTCACGAGCTCCTTGCGAGCGGGGTTAGGCACAGCGCACACGCGCCACGCACATGACACGCCACGGCTAGTGCTTGCCCATCACGCGGCCCCCACGGGCGTGTCGATAGGCTTCTCAGGAGCTTCCCGGAACACACAACCTCCCAAACCAGTGCGGGGCTCATCCAGGCTAAGGTAAGCCGCAACAACAACAAACTAACCCAAGGATACGTGAGTTCATGAAGACACATATTCTGCTCGGCCTAAAAAGATAGAGGCAGTAATATATTTACATGAGGGGCTTCGCCTCCAAAAATGCTCTCACAACCTCTAGGGCCACTCCCGAGCCTCTGCGTGCAGGACGGACAACTGGGAAACGCGGGAATCAGTCAGACATGTCGCTCGCCGCATCGCCTTCGGACGCGTCGCTGGCATCCTCGTCACCTCCGCCGGCTTCATCATCACCTTCGACGGCGCCACCATCACCGTCGTCGACCACGTCGCCTTCGTCTGCCGCAACCACCACCGCACGGCTTCAGAAGCGAAGGCCCTGACCAGCGCGTCCACATTGTCCTCCACCCACCGCGCCAGGTCGCCCCGGATGGCTTGTGGAACGGGAGCGATGGCGGCGTCAAAGTCAAAGTCCTGGTAGGTGTTCTGGACATGGCGGAAGAAGCGGGAGAACGTGCGTCCGAGCAAGTTGCGACTCCTCTCTTCAGCAAGCTGGCGAGCCCTCTCGGAATGGTTCTCCAGGTGCGCCACCACCTCGGTGAAGAAGCGAAGGTGACTGGCGTAGTCGCCCGCGTGGGGATGAGGGGCATTCTCGTCGCAGATGTGGCCCAGCGCGGTGTTGGCCCTGTTCCTAAGACCCTGGAGCATGGGGGCGTGCACGTGCTCCAATGTCCGCCGCTGAAGCACTTCCTTCCTGTTCTGCCGCGCAATGGCCTCGGCGTCGATAACCCGCTGCTGAAAAGGGAGCAGCTCGGCGCGGGCGGAAGCTAGCTCGGCCTGCACCGAGACCAGGGCGGCTGCGGCGGCCTCCTCTCGCCGCTCCGCCTCAGCCAGCTTAGACTTGAGGGCGGCAGTGCTGCCCGCAGCCTCGTCTTCAATTCGCTTCAGCTTCAGGTCATACCTACCCTCAAGATCCGCACGAGCCTCGGCCACCCGGCGATCGACCTCCTCCTGGGCCCTTGCCTCGCGCGCGCCAACAGCATCCTCCGCTTGGGCAACCTGACGCTCCCTCATTTCCAGTCGCTCAAGCTCAAGGCTACGCTCCACGGCTTCCAGCGCCAATGCCTCCTCGCGCTTCCGGATCTCTTCCTCTTCGGCAGGCGTCCCCCTCAATGATGCGAGGGCGGTTCTGCGTGCCTCCACTTGCTGCTCCAAGGAGGCGCTCCAGGCTTGGAGCTCCCACGAGCGCTTCTCCGCGGCCTCGCGACGGCGGTCGGCTTCCCGGGCCTCTTCCTGAGCTCGGGAGCAGGCATGTCGTGAGTCTGCGAGGGAAGCCTCGGCCTTCGCGTTATCAAGCTCGTGCTGGTGGCACCCGAGGTTGATAGCCACCTTTAGCTTATGCCGCTCCTCCGCCAACCGGAGATCCTCGGCCATGAGGCGCGCATCCACATTCACGAGCTCTTCACCAAGCTGGTTCATCGCGCCCAACGCCTCCCGAAAGAGCTCGTGGCGGACGATGCTCCCTCCTTGCGCTGACTTGAGCATGCTGCTGACTCCGTCCTCCGCCGCGAGGGCCGCGGAGGAGGCCCGAAGCTGCTCACCCCCTCTCAGCAGGGGGCTGGGGGCTGGCACCCACCTGGTTGCTGGCCAGGCCTCACGAGAGGCCCGAGCAAACAGAGACCCGCCACCTGAAGAGGACCCCAGGATCGAAGCCAACCAACCGCAGTCCAAGACCAGGGGAGGGGCCCTTGGCACACTGGCCGCGCTCCAAGCAAGGCCGACAAGAGGAGGCGACGAAGGCGTGAGCTCAAGGCACCCCGCTGGCGGGCCGGCTTCCCCGGCTAGTCCCATGCCGGGGCGGCGTGCGGGCTCGTAGCGCTCAGGTCTAGCGGGGGAGACGGGGCGAGAGGAGGCCGTTTCTCAGGAGATTCCGTGGCCCTGGCGGAAGGGATCCTGAAGAGCCATCGTCAGGAAGAGAAGCAGCACTCAAAGAATCACAATGATAAGGTACTTACTCGTCAATGGCGATATACTTCCTCCACTTCAGCGGCCCGAAGGCGCCACCGCTGCAGCTTGGAGATTCCTTCCTCTTGCGGAGCTCCTCGAAGTCCACGCGGAGCCGGCCGAAGCGGTGAACATGGGGACCATCTCGGGGCGCAACTGGAGAAACGCCCACGGAGGCCTCAGGGGCGCCAAGCTGGGGGAAGCTAATGGGCTCCGCCTCGCAGCAGCCTGCCGAGGCCTCAGGGGCTTCGACCTTGGGAACAGCAGGTTGTGTCGCCTCCTCAGCTGCCGCCCTAGCGTGGGGATCCCGGGTTCCCGAGGATGACGCCTCGGGAGCCTCAGGCTGCGTCGACACGTCTGCACTAGCGCCACCGGCCTCCGACGATACTTGCCCCCCAGCATCCACTCTTGGGGCAGGATCGGGGCTGGTGGCAAGGAGAGGGACCACGATGATGGGGTTCTCACAGGGCCCCACCAGGCCCACTGGACGTAGCCCCCACTCATCAAAGGAGGGCATGTGCTCCACGAATTGCACCTTGTTCGAGCAGCGGTACAGAAGACAACTCTTCCCCGACAAGTCGTCAGGCAACGGGGCGCCCGTCAGGACCTGGAGCACCGTTCGCCGCGCCTCAAGGGGGAGCCCGGACTCCTGAAGTCTCATGTGGTCATTGCCGCTGAGCAAGGCCCACATCAGTCGAGAGTGTCGCTGAAGCGGAGCGACCCGGCGCCGGACGAACTCCTTCACCACCATAGGCGCAGTCACGCCGCGGTCTTTTAGCATCTTCAACCTGAGCCAGACGGGGACAAGGCAAGGATTGGCGAGCCTCTGGTGGCACCAACCGGAGTTGGGAATGGCGGGCGCCGACGGAGAAGAGAGCAGGGGGCTGCGCACTCTGACATCAACAAATACCCACCGCGTCCGAAATTTGCTTGTGGATGGCGGAAGCTCAAAGTCGATTCCCGCGCCGGCCGTCGCCGCCACGGCCTGGAAGCCCAGGCATCCCGATGTCTGTCGGGGATCAGTCTGGTGCAACGAGAATAAGTGGCGAAGAAGGGCCACGGAAGGAGCAATGCCAACCATGGCCTCGCAAACAAAGGCGAAGACGGCGAGAAGTGTCGAGGATTGGGGATCAAGGTGCAGCATGTGGATCTGATAGTGGGAAAGCACTGCGTTGAAGAAGGCGGAGAAAGGAGGAACCAGGCCGGCCCAAAGGGTGTCGATGAAGAATGGAACCTTGGTGGCTGACCGGTCAATGCGAGCACGAGACGCAGGCCAGGCCACCATTTTCCCCCACTCATTGAAGCTGGAGGCGAGCATGGGGCGCACCTTGTCCATGGCTTCTTGGTTAAGCACCAGCGACCTGCCATCGGCGGGCTCAATGGCCAGATGCAGTTCGGCAGAGGACACGGGCTCCTTCCCTTTCTCCATCTGATCTGGCGCCATGGCGATGGGAGAGATTAACTCAGATTGGATTGGGAGAAGGAGGTGAGTTTCGAGGAAGCGGAAGAATTGGGGGAGCGCGCCGCAACAAGGAGGAGGAAACCATGTAGACTGCGGTGGCCGCCTAGCCAGGCGGGTATCAAGGCAGCGTGGGGAAGCAGAGACGCCCACTTCCAATCAACCGCCACGCGTCGACCAAGGCCGCGGGCTATTGGGGGCCCGCGGCGCTCCGTACTTGCCCTTTGGCTTCGCCTCGAAGCCAAGCCCGTGCGCGCCTTGGGCCCGGGGGCTACTGTCGGCGTCCTGGGAACGGGGGTCCCCAGACTTGCGTGCCTGTGGCCCACGGCGTGGCTCTGCGAGCAGGCCTGTACGGCCCATCTTCACCAACAAGCTTTCAAGACCCTCGCGAGGGGCCAAGCCTCGCGAGGCGGACGACACAAGACCTCCTCGGGAGCGGCCTCACCAGGCTGGCTCGCGAGGGGCGGAGAGATCAAGATAAGGCAAACCTCGCGAGGTTCTAGTGATGTGAGCCATGACGATCGAGACCAGGCGGGCGCCAGCGCGCATAGTGTCCTTGTTTCCTCTTTGGTGCTAAGGAGGCAAGCGCAGGCGAGGAGTTCCGAGGCATCAAGCAAAGGTTTCCCTATCGGTGCAACGAGACCAGGACCAGCAGGACGGCAGGACGGAGATCACCATGGAGCCCAAGACGGCGTCACCACCAGAGCCTTTGGCAGGCGAAGACTACTTTTGTCAGGATATGCTGTACTAGTTGTCCCCTTTCAAATTGGCCGTTGTGGGATCCCTTCCCGCTCAATATTTGGGAAGAGGACTAGGGCCTCTATAAATAGGGCTAGCCACCACAGTAGAGAAAACGAAGCCTGAGCTGATCGAATCCTCACACCCACACAAATTCACCAAGCACAAGAACACCTCGCCTCAGGAGGCTGTTTTTCCCCTTGTACTGTTCATCCCTAGCCCAAGAGGCAATCCACCACCACCACACTGGAGGAGGGTATTACACCACAATGGTGGCCCGAACCAATATAAATCTTGTGTCCCTTGTGTTGTGAGTTCGTCGAGCTAGCCTAGAGATCACGAAGCAGTGAGGGCGTGATCTGTAAGGGAGAGATCTTCCCGTGCACCCCAGAGTTTGAACCTTAAGGGTTTTGCCGGAACCCGAGATCCGACACCGCCAGCGGGGGGCACAGCGTGTCGGCTAAGTATGAGACAGCCAACAGGGCCCACCAGGTGGCGGCCCCCAGCGGCCGGCGGAGAAGCCGGCGACCACAGTCACTGACAGCCGGGTCCTACACCCGGCCAGATTACCTTTGTACCCCTGGGGGTAGGCCTATATAAACCCCCCAGGGCACCCATGCAGAGGGGTTCAGCCTCGTTGAGACCTTGGTTCACCCATACCCACGTATAGAAAGAGGAAGCTAGGCTAGCCTTGTTCTTATTCCCCCTCTAGAGAAACAGCTCAAGGAGCAAGCTTGTAGCCGCCGTTGTTGCTTGAGTGATCATGCGGAGACCCCAAAGAGCAGGAGTAGGGGTGTTATCTCCTAGGAGAGCCCCAAACCTGGGTAAGATTCGCCGGCGGGCATGTTTGCGCCTTATCCCGTTTCCTGGCACCGGCGACATATTATTAGCCCCCTCAATGGTAAGTCATCCCTTGGCATATGTCGCACGACACCCCCGACATTTGGCGCCCACCATGGGGCTAGGTGCACCGTTGTCCGGAGATCTGTTTTGGACGGGAACCTTGTTCCTCCCTAGCGAGCGCAGCCAGCCCGGCACGCCTGACGGCGCTTGCCCCCACACGCTTCATGGCGCTGAGCTCGCCTACGCGGCGAGCTACCTCGCTGACCTCATTGGCGAGATCCGCCTCCCCGACGATCCCGCGCCCGATGCGGGAGCAGCCAGCTCCGAGACCTGCCTTGTTGACCTCCTTCGCAAGCTCGACATCGCCAACGAGCCAGCCTCTGACCTGGAGTCAATCGGCTCCACCGCCTCGATGCTTGTCGACTACGACACCGCGTCCCTTGACGCCTTCCCCACCAACGTGGTGGTCATCGACGACCCTCTCCCTCACGCCGACAGCGGCGGAAGCACCGTCATGGAGGTGCTCATCATCAGCCACGACGGAGCATGTGGTGGGGGTGCCCAAGACCCGCTCCAGGCGGTGCTACGAAATATGTCTGCACCCATTGCCAAAGATGCTGACGCCGAGACGCTGGAAGCCCGCCGCGTCTCGCTCGTCGAAAGTGCCAAGAAGTTGGCCACCATGAGGCGCCTCTCAGAGGCCTACCAGCGTGAGATAGACTGCGCTGTTGGTGGCACGCCAGCTGCTGGCGGGCCCAGCCGCATCGGCACGGTCCGGCAGCGCGGCGCTGCCGTCGCCAGCATATTCGGGGTAGATCGCCCTGTCTATGCTACGCCCATGGAGAACATACGAGCTGCCCAGGCGGCAGCGGATGAGCTGGACCACCTCGAGGGCGACGAGCGCCGCTGCATGACGGAGCGCGTTCAGCGGCTCATTGACGCGGCTGCCGGGCAACAAGAAGCCGGCTGCCGCGCTGAAGGACCCGGCCAGCGGGTTGAGAACCCGCCCCCTCACCGAGATCAAGGAGCGACCTCCCGGACGCCCACAGGCGGCGTCCGCGACAAACGAGACAAAGAGCCGGCTGCCAGCCCCAACCGCACACGTCTCACCATCGAGCGTGACTAAGATGGCTGCCCGCGAGCAGTGGAACGATGGGACGACTATCCGTTGCCTCCCCCTCCGCGTAGGGAGAGGCGCGCCTCCCTGCCGCCTATAGAGCACCCGACACTCGGCGACCAGTTGGGCCGCCGAGAAGGAGTCGGAGAGAACGACGCGCGCCACTGGATCGACAGCCTTGCTCGATCCCAGGCGCTAGAAGAAGAAGACGCGATGGGACCGCCTTGTTTCGGCCCCGCATCCGGGACGAGCCCTTCCCCAAAGGGTTCTCGCTCCCACGAGACACGCCCAAGTACAACAGCGCCGTGAAGCCGGAGCATTGGTTGGTTGACTACTCCACAACAGTCAGCATAGCGAACGGCAACAAGTGTGTTGCCGTAAAATACATTCCGCTCATGCTCCAGGGCACGGCACGGACATGGCTGAACAGCCTGAAGCCCCGCAGCATCAACAGCTGGGTAGATTTCACTGAGGTCTTCGTCCGCCACTTCACCAACACCTACAAGCGGCCGCCCAAGCCCTGCCAGCTCTCGCTGTGTGTTCAAGGCCCTGACGAGTCCACCCGCGACTACTTGACGCGGTGGGCTGAACTGCGCAACTCCTGCGAAGGGGTGCATGAGGTCCAAGCAATTGAGTACTTCACCGCCGGGTGCCGAGAGGGCACCTTACTCAAGCACCGACTCCTCTGCGACGAGCCGGCCACACTCGATGAACTGCTGATCATAGCAGACAAGTACGCCACTGCCGACTCCTCCATGAAGTCGGAGCTCCGAGTGGATGCTTCTGGGAAAGTACTCCCACCGGCCCCTCGAACACCGGCCGAAGACAACAGTCGGCGCCAGCAGCCGAACGACAACAAGCGCAAGGCCCCGCAGCCGGCTTCCACCAGCCGTCAGGTGGCGGCAATTGAGGACCAGCAACCTGAAGGACAACCACTCCCCAAGCGCCAGAAGGGCGACAAGCCTACTTGGTTGCCAGCTTTCTCCTTTGAGCAGACCCTAGATGCTCCCGGCAAGTTCCACAGCGGTGCGAAGCCGTCCAACCATACGACCCGGAAATGCCACTGGCTCGTCCGCATCGCCAAGGGAGGACTGCCTCCCCCGCCTGCCGGCCCGCTGCCTCCGCCTCCTCAGCAACCGGCCGCCTGTCCAGCAGTCGGTGCAATCCAGGATGAGTTCCCTGAACAACATGGTGCCTACGTTGTCTTCACCAGCGTGGCCAACGACAGACACAGCTGGCGTCAGCAGCACCGTGAAGTGAATGCAGTTGCCTCAACTACTCCAGAGTTCATGCACTGGTCAGAGAAGCAAATCAGTTGGAGCCGTGCTGACCACCCGGAAGTGATGCCTTCCCCAGGCTCCTATGCCTTGGTGCTGGATGCCACCTTTGCCACAGAGAAGCGAGTTGCTCGTTTCTCTCAGGTCCTGATAGATGGCGGTAGCAGCATCAACATCCTTTACCACGATACCATGGAGAAGTTGAATATCAAAGAGAAGCAGTTGCTGCCCAGTCGGACTGTGTTTCATGGCATTTGTGCCCGGCCTTTCTTGCTCACCAATCGGCAAGATCAAGATGGATGTCCTTTTCGAAGACAAAGACCACTTCCGCCGCGAAGCAATTTGGTTTGAGGTAGTCGACCCTGAGAGCCCTTATCATGCGCTACTTGGCCGACCTACTCTGGCCAAGTTCATGGCTATGTCGCATTACGCCTACCTCAAGATGAAGATGCCAGGAACCAAGGGCATTATCACGATCAGTGGGGATTATGAGAAGTCGTCCGCCTGTGCTACAGCCAGCAGCCGGCTGGCCGAGTCCCTTGTGATTGCCACTGAGAAGAAGGTCCTGGACCGGGTGGTGGCCATGGCCAGCAAGCAGACGGACCTGTCACCAGAACCCAAAGAGTCAGAGACCCAGGGCTCCTTCCAGCCAGCCAAAGAAACAAAGAAGATCCCTTTGGACCCTGAGCACCCGGAGAGGCACGCCGTCATAGGTGCTAACCTTGATGGCAAATAGGAAAGCGAGCTCGTCGACTTCCTCCGTGAGAATCCGGACATCTTTGCATGGTCTCCCAAAGACATGCCGGTGTTCTGACGGATTTCGCCGAGCACAAGCTACATGTCAGAGCAGATGCCAAATCAGTCAAACAACCCCTCCGCCGACAGTCGGAGGAAAAGAGAAGAATCGTCGGAGAAGAGATCGCCCGCCTGTTGGCAGCCGACTTTATCATGGAAGTTTTCTTCCCAGAATGGCTTGCCAATCCAGTCCTCGTACTAAAGAAGAATAACAAGTGGTGCATGTGCATTGATTACACCAGTCTCAACAAAGCCTGCCCCAAGGACCCGTTCGTGTTACCCCGGGTTGACCAAGTGATAGACTCCACAGCCGGATGCGAGCTGTTGAGTTTCTTGGATGCCTACTCAGGCTACCATCAGATCAAGTTGAACCTGGCAGACCGCCTGAAGACCGCCTTCATCACGCCATTCGGAGCCTTCTGCTACCTAACCATGACATTCGGCTTGAGAAATGCCGGTGCCACGTTTCAGCGTTGCATGCAAAAGTGCCTCCTCAAGCAACTCGGCAGGAATGCCCACGTCTATGTAGACAACATTGTGGTGAAGACGGAGAAGCGCGGTACCCTCTTGGAAGATCTCAAGGAATCTTTTGAAAATCTCCGCAGGTTTCAGATCAAGCTCAACCTAGAAAAATGTGTCTTTGGAGTACCAGCCGGCCAGCTCCTTGGCTTCCTGGTCTTAGAACGCGGCATTGAGTGCAACCCTGTCAAGATCAAGGCCATCAAGAGGATGGAGAGGCCCACCCGACTGTGAGACGTCCAGAAGTTTACCGGCTACTTGGCATCCATCAGCCGGTTCATCAGTCGGTTGGGCGATAAGGCTCTTCCCTTGTACCAGCTCATGAAGAAAACCACTCATTTTGAGTGGAACAACAAGGAGGACGAGGCTTTTCTCCAACTCAAGAAAATGTTGACCACGCCGCCTGTTCTGGCCGCCCCAGCTGTTAAAGAGCCCATGCTCCTCTACATCGCCGCCACTAGCCGCGTGGTCAGCACGGTCGTGGTGGTAGAGCGCAAAGAAGACGGCAAAGCACTGCCTGTCCAGAGGCCTGTGTACTACTTGAGAGAGGTACTGTCAGCCTCCAAGAAGAACTACCCCCATTACCAAAAGATGTGCTACGGCGTGCACTTTGCCGCCAACAAAATGAAGCCATACTTTCATGAGCACCCAATCACGGTTGTCTGCATTGCTCCGCTTGCTGAGATCATTGGAAGCCGAGATGCATCTGGCCGAGTGGCCAAGTGGGCCATCGAGTTGGCCCCCTACACCATCTTCTACCAGCCATGCACCGCCATCAAGTCCCAAGCACTGGCCGACTTCCTCGTCGACTGGGCCGAGACCCAGTACCTGCTGCCAGCTCCGGACTCCACTCATTGGCGGATGCACTTCGATGGCTCGAAGATGCGCACCGGTTTGGGATCCGGCATCATCCTTACCTCTCCCAAAGGCAACAAGCTCAGATACACATTGCAAATCCACTTTGCCGCCTCCAACAACGTGGCCGAGTATGAGGCGCTCGTACACGGGCTTCGGCTGGCCATAGAACTTGGCATCCGCCGGATCCTGTGCTATGGCGACTCAGACTTGGTGGTCCAATAGTCGTTTGGCGACTGGGATGCCAAGGATGCAAACATGGCGAGCTACCGCTTCCTCGTCCAGCAGCTCAGCGGATACTTTGAAGGGTGCGAGTTCCTTCACGTGCCACGGAACGACAACGAGCAAGCTGATGCCCTGGCACGGATCGGCTCCACCCATCAAGCAATACCAGCCGGCGTGTCCCTTCAGTGCCTCCGCAAGCCGTCAATCAAGCCTTCCCCAGAATCTGAGCCCATCTTCGTGCCGGCTCCTCCCGAAGCAGTCGGATCCGACTCGGGGGCTGTAGCAGCCGGCCCGGGGACTTCGGCAGGCGGCACGGAGGCTGCAGCTGCCGGCCTGGGGACTTCAGCAGCCGGCCTGGGAACTTCGGCAGGCGGCACGGGGACTGCAGCAGGCGCACCCGGCCCGGGGACTTCACAACCCGACCTGGGGCTTCACAACCTAGCCCGGAGGCTGCAGCAGTCGGCCCGGGGACTTCACCAAGCGGCCCGGGGGCTGCAGCAGTCGGCCTGGGGACTTCAACAATGCAGCAAGCGGCAACCACCGACCCACCGCCTCCCAACCCAACCGCCCTAGTACAAGTGGCTGTAGTAGCAGTAGAAGAAATTCAAGCACCATCAGGGGCGCAGCCCATCCTCAAGTGTCTGGTGAACAGAGAGCTGCCGGCCGATGAGATCTCGGCCCGGCAAGTGCAGCGCTTAGCAGGAGCCTACACGATAGTAAACAGAGAGCTGGTCAGACGCAGCGTGACTGGAGTCTTCCAGCACTGCGTAGAACCGGAGAAGGGCAAATCAATCCTCAAAGATATCCACCAAGGCGAGTGCGGCCACCACGCGGCCTCCAGATCCCTTGTGCCAAAGCTTTCCACCATGGTTTCTTCTGGCCGACTGCTTTGCAAGACGCCGAAGAGCTGGTCAAGCATTGCAAAGGGTGCTAGAAGTTCAGTTCCAAGCAACATCTGCCGGCTTCTGCACTAAAGACCATCCCCCTCACCTGGCCTTTTGCCGTGTGGGGGCTGGACATGGTGGGACCATTCAAGACAGCACGCGACGGCATGACCCATCTTCTTGTCGCCGTGGACAAATTCACCAAGTGGATTGAAGCGAAGCCAATCAAGAAACTGAATGGTCCAACTGTTGTGACCTTCATTGCAGATATCACCGTCCGATACAGTGTGCCACACAGCATCATCACAGACAATGACACGAACTTTGCCAAAGGAGCCTTGGCCCGTTTTTGCATGACGCAGGGCATCCGACTGGACTTAGCGTCCGTTGCCCATCCGCAGTCAAACGGCCAAGTTGAGCGAGCAAACGGCCTCATCCTCTCCGGCATCAAGCCCCGACTGGTCGAGCCACTGGAGCAGGTCGGCCAGCTACTGGATCGATGAGCTGCCAGCCGTCCTCTGGAGCCTCCACACCACTCCGAACAAATCAACCGGCTTCACTCCATTCTTTCTCGTGTATGGTGCTGAGGCCGTCATCCCAACTGACATTGAGTTTGACTCACCTCACGTCACCATGTACACGGAGGCGGAGGCGAAAGAAGCACGTGAAGACGGTGTCGATCTGCTGGAAGAGGACATGCTGTTGGCACTCAGCCGGTCCGCCATCTACCAGCAGAGTCTATGCTGCTACCACAGTCGGAAGGTCAAGCCAAGATCCTTCCAAGAGGGAGACCTTGTGCTCCGGCTGATCCAGCGAACAACTGGCCAGCACAAGCTCTCAGCCCCTTGGGAAGGCCCGTTCATCATCAGCAAAGCTTTGGGCAATGACTCCTACTATCTCATCGATGCGCAGAAACCCAGAGCACGCAAGAGAGACGACTCCGGCAAGGAATCGAAGCGCCCATGGAATGCAAACCTCCTCCAAAGATTTTACAGTTGATTCAGTATGTACCACGCTACCTTTTGTATTAAGCGCTAAGACATCAGGTCCCTCGAGGAGCACTCGGGGGCTACCTTTTTTATCTATATGATAAGTTCTATGCCTATGAATGTTTCATTATTTTGCCTGGCACCGGGTTCGACCAGTCGGCCCGGGGGGCTTGCCGCCTTGTGTGATGCCAATGCTACCTGCAGTCGGACAAGTAGTGTGCTGGCACCTAAGCCCTCTCTTGCCATAAGCTGCAGCTCGCAGAGCGACTGTCCAGCTGGCAAGAGCTAAAGGCAGGAAACGGTGCCCACACGAAAAATGGCTAAGGACCACAGCATTCGCATAGGCCAAGCCGGCTCCTTGCCTCGCCGACCAGCTGTTGAACAGCCGTCCGGCCGGTTTCTAACTTAACTTGCTACTATGCTCTACCTATGGCCAAAGTACTTACCTTCCCAGAAATGGCCAAGTACTTAACCCAACCACAGTCCGCAGAGCGGCTGTCCGGTTGGCAAGACGCCAGCCAAGGGAAGGCGGCAAAGGAAAAAGCCAAAGGAGCAGAAAAGCAAGACAAGTCGGAAATCGGCAAAGACAATTTACATAGCAAAAGGCCCTCAGCCAACATTCAACAGAGTTTGAAGACACCCCCAGCGGGTTGATACGTCTCCAACGTATCTATAATTTTTTATTGTTCCATGCTATATTAAATTCTGTTTTGGACATTAATGGGCTTTATTATACACTTTTATATTATTTTTGGGACTAACCTATTAACCGGAGGCCCAGCCCAGAATTGCTATTTTTTGCCTATTTCAGAGTTTTGCAGAAAAAGAATATCAAACGGAGTCCAAACGGAATCAAACCTTCGGGAATGTGATTTTCGGAACGAACGTGATCCAGAGGACTTGGACCCTACGTCAAGACATCAACCAGGAAGGCACGAGGTAGGGGGCGCGCCTACCCCCCCCAGGTGCGCCCTCCACCCTCGTGGGCCCCACGTTGCTCCACCGACGTACTTCTTCCTCCTATATATACCTACGTACCCCCAAACTACCAGATACGGAGCCAAAAACCTAATTCCACTGCCGCAACCTTCTATACCCGTGAGATCCCATCTTGGGGCCTTTTCCGGAGCTCCGCCGGAGGGGGCATCGATCACGGAGGGCTTCTACATCAACGCCATAGCCTCTTCGATGATGTGTGAGTAGTTTACCTCAGACCTTCGGGTCCATAGTTATTAGCTAGATGGCTTCTTCTCTCTTTTTGGATCTCAATACAAAGTTCTCCACGATTCTCGTGGAGATCTATTCGATGTAATCTTCTTTTGCGATGTGTTTGTTGAGACCGATGAATTGTGGGTTTATGATCAAGTTTATCTATGAACAATATTTGAATCTTCTCTGAATTCTTTTATGTATGATTGGTTATCTTTGCAAGTCTCTTCGAATTATCAGTTTGGTTTGGCCTACTAGATTGATCTTTCTTGCAATGTGTCGGTGTTCTGGGAACGGCGGTCCCCAGAATTGCTTTGCGGCCCACGGCGTGGCTAAGCCAGCAGGCCGTACGGCCCATCTTCATCAACAAGGCATCCAAGACCCTCGCGAGGGTCCAAGCCTCGCGAGGCGGATGACGCAAGACCTCCTCTAGAGTGGCCTAGCCAGGCAGGCTCATGAGGAGCAGAGATATCAAGGCGGGTCAAACCTCACGAGGCTCTCGGAACGTGAGCCATGACGAACGACACCAGGCGGGCACCAGGCGGGCGCCAGCGCGCGCAGCGTCCTTATTTCCTCTTTGGTGCTAAGGAGGCCAGCGCAGGCGAAGAGTACCGAGGCATCAGGCAAAGGTTGCTATATTGGTGCAACGAGACCAAGACCAGGAGGACGGCAAGACGGAGGTCATCGTGGAGCCCAAGACGGCGTCACCACCAGAGCTTTTCGCAGGCGAAGACCGCTTTTGTCAGGACAGCTTGTACTAGCTGTCCCCCTTCAAATTTGCCCGCCGTTGTTGGCTCCCTTCTCGCTCGATATTTGGGAAGAGGACCAGGGCCTATATAAGTAGAGCTAGCCACCATAGTAGGGGCATCTCATCTTAGCTTGATCCAACCCGATTGAGAGCCTACCCTAGCCACAAGAACACCTCAACCTCAGGAGGTTGTTCTTCCCTTGTACTGTTCATCATGAGCCCTAGAGGCAATCCACCTCCACACTGGAGTAGGGTATTACACCAGAACGGTGGCCCGAACAAGTATAAACCTCGTGTCTTTCTGTGTTGCGAGTTCGTCGAGTTCGTCCGCGAGATCTTAGCGAGCTAGGGCGTAGATCGGTAGGAGGGAAAGACTTCGCGCGCACCCCAGTGTTCGAACCTTAAGGGTTTTCCGGAACCCCACATCCGACATTTGGCGCGCCAGGTAGGGGGTGCGCCGGAGCTCCTCTCCACCAACCCGCGCCCCGCGCCACCGCACTTCACTCCCATGGCGGATGCCACGCCACCCACCTCTGCTACCGACATCGGCGGCGGGGCATCTGAGTACCGAACCCTGGCCCCCGCCCTGCGCCGAGTGCGATGGCCGACCAAGTTCAAGCCGGAGATGCCGCCACGTTACGACGGCGCGGCAGACCCGACGTCGCTCCTGCTGGCGTACGAGGAGGCTGTCCTCAAAGCCAGAGGCAACGACAAGATCATGGCCAACTGGTTCCCCATGGCCGTTGCCGGCGAGCCGCACGCCTGGCTGCTCAACCTCCCGGGATCCACAGTGGCTTCCTGGGGGGAGCTCCGTGACCTCTTCACCGATCGCTACGCGGTGCCAGCGCACCATGCGGTCGCGGCCCTGCTGGGCGGCTCTCAAGCACCGCCTTCAGATCGCCATGTCAAACCGTTCCTCCGTCAGATCGGGGCCGCCTCCAAGCGCCCGGGGGCTCCGCCAGGTTGGGATGCCCCAGAGGCCGACCTCACCTTTGGCTCAGAAGACCACCCCGGCTCCACCACCGGCTCCGGCATGCTCCCAATGCTCTGCACGCCCACCATCTGCAATGTGGCCGTCACCAAGACCCTCATCGACGGCGGTGCCGGCCTCAACTTGCTCTCCGTAGAAGCCTTCAGCCTTCTTCATGTGCCGCTCGAGCGGCTCAACCTCAGCAAGCCCTTTTCGGGAGTGGGTGGTGGAGCTGCCCACTCACTAGGGCAGATCCGCCTCCCTGTCACCTTTGGCACACGTGACAACTACCGCACCGAGCTGGTGGACTTCGACATCGCCCGCATCGGTCTCCCATACAACGCCATCCTCGGGTACCCAGCTCTCGCTCAATTCATGGCGGCGACCCATCCGGCCTACAACCTCATGAAGATGCCAGGAAGCAAGGGCGTCCTCACCATCAAGGGGGACACTAAGGAGGCCGTGATGGCGCTCAGGCTCACCTTCAAGACCGCGGGAGCAGCACAGCCGCCCGGCGCCGGTACCCACGAGGCCAAGGAGGCTGCGCCTACCAAGAAGAAGCAGTTGTTCACCCAAGACAAGGCGGAAACCAAGCAGGTGCCGGTCAACAAGGACAGGTTTTGGGGGGCCACCTTCACCATAGGAGCCGGCCTTGACCCGGGACAAGAAGAAGCCTTGGTGAGGTTCTTGCGCGCGAACAAGGAGATATTCGCGTGGGAGCCCAATCAGCTGGTAGGGGTTCCGAGAGAGGTGATCCAGCATCATCTATGGGTATGCCCCAACATACGTCCCGTGAAACAGCGAGCCAGACGGCAGTCCACTGAAAAGTAGGCCTTCATCGTCCAAGAGACACGCAAGCTGGAGGCGGTAGGCGCCATCCGGGAAGTTCAATATCCCGAATGGCTGGCAAACCCTGTTGTAGTGCCAAAGAAGGGCGGGAAGGAGCGGATGTGCGTCGACTTCACCAACCTTAACAGAGCCTGCCCCCAGGATCCGTTCCCTCTCCCACGCATCAACCAGATAGTCGACTCCATCGCCGGGTGCGACTTGCTGTGCTTCCTGGATGCGTTCTCAGGGTATCATCAGATCAAGATGGCAGTGCAGGATGTGGAGAAGACAGCTTTCCTAACACCATGTGGGGTGTACTGCTACACCTGCATGCCCTTCGAGCTGCGCAACGCAGGCGCCACCTTCCAGCGGTTGATGCACATCGCCCTGGGGCGACAGCTCGGGAGGAACATAGAGGCCTACGTCGACGACATAGTGGTAAAGTCTCGCGAGGCAAGGACATTGATTCAAGATTTGGAGGAAACCTTTGAGAGCCTGCGTCGGGTGAACTTGAGGCTTAACCCGGAGAAGTGCGTGTTCGGTGTCCCCTCCGGCAAGCTGCTGGGATTCCTCGTGTGCCACAGAGGGATCGAGGCAAAACCGGAGAAGATCAAGGCCATCGAGGACATGAGCCCGCCACAGACCCTCAAAGAGATGCAAAAGCTAGCGAAGCGGGTGACCGCATTAGGGCGTTTCATCTCCAAGCTGGGAGAGCGCGCCTTACCCTTCTTCAAGCTCATGAAGAAGAAAGGCCCATTCGAGTGGACCCCGGAGGCCGATCAGGCCTTCCAAGACCTCAAGAAATACCTTACCAGCCCCCCGGTGTTGGTGGCGCCGCGGCCTCTCGAACCTCTGGTACTCTACCTTGGCCCCACCCTGTACTCCACCAGCGCGGCGCTGGTGGCGGTCAGGGAGGAATGCCAAGCCAAGGGCGCGCCACGTCAAGCCGGAGCTGAAGTGGCGCAGGGTCAGGAGGACGCAGCAAAGGCATCAGCTGGGGAAGACAAAGCTTGGCAGGACAATGTCGCAGAAGCTCCTGAGGACAGCCAAGTCTCAGAAACCCTCCACCTCAGGAGATGCTCCAATCTCCGCAGGACCCCAGCCTCGATAGTGTGTCAGCCCTCATCGAACACCCAGTGTACTTCGTCAGCACCGTACTAAGAGACGCGAGGGCACGTTACCCCATGCCTCAGAAGCTCCTGCTCGCACTCTTGGTGGCCTCACGCAAGCTGCGACACTACTTCCAGGGGCACCCGATCAAGGTCGTCTCAGCTTACCCATTGGAGAGGGTACTCAGGATCCCAAATTCAGCTGGAAGGGTCGCTGAGTGGAATATCGAGCTGCAAGCATTCCAGTTAGAGTTCAGCACTACCAGGGTCATCAAGGGGGCTGCGCTCGCTGACTTTGTGGCAGAATGGACGGATGCCCCGACACTTGAGGAAGGGGAAGACCGGTCCACCTCCCCAGGGAGCGAGGCTCCGGACAGTTGGGTCATGTATTTAGATGGCGCTTTCGCGCACCAAGGCGCGGGAGATGGAGCAGTGCTCATCTCGCCCACCCAGGACAAGCTCTACTACGCCGTGCAACTCTGCTTTCAGCACAGCGAGAAGGTCTCCAACAATATCGCAGAATACGAAGGCCTCATAGCTGCTCTGAAGGCTGCGGAAGCTCTAGGGGTGAAGCGCCTTACAATCAGAGGCGACTCGAAACTCCTCGTCAACTTCTCCAACAAGGTGTACGAGCCGAAGGACGAGCACATGGAGGCCTACCTCGCGGAGGTACGCAAGATGGAAAAGCAGTTCTCGGGTCTCGAGCTGCAGCACGTGCCCCGGGGCACCAACAAAGAAGCTGACGACATCGCCAGGAGAGCATCCAAGCGGCAACCACAAGAGTCGGGTGTCTTTGAGGAGAGGCTCTTCAAGCCATCAGCTACGCCACCTCTTTTAAGCACTACTCAGCCTCGGGAGGAGCTCCCACAACCTCCGGTCATGGGAGCCCCGGCCTATGGCCCGACCTCAGGAGCTCGGCTGCTCTTGGCGCTCGAGCCCCAGGAGGAATGCTGGACCAAGGAATTCAAGGAGTACCTGACACACGGGGCGCTACCGGAGAAGGAAGAGGATGCGGAGCACGTGGCCCGGAAGGCCACGGCATACTACATCCAAGATGGCGAGTTATACAGGAAGCGGCCGAACGATGTCACGCTGCGCTGCATCTCCAGCGATCAAGGAAGGGAGCTGCTGATTGACATACACGGCGGGGACTGCGGGCACCACTCGTCGTCACGGACCCTCGTCGGCAAGGTGTTCCGCAGCGGATTCTACTGGCCTACAGCACTCAACGATGCAGCCGAGCTGGTGAAGTTTGTGAAGCTTGCCAATTCCACGCCAAGCAAATCCATCAGCCTGCTCAGGGCCTCGAAACCATCCCTCTCACATGGCCGTTCGCGGTCTGGGGGCTGGGCATCTTAGGCCCGTTCCCATGGGCGCCAGGGGGCTATCGCTATCTCTACGTCGCCATTGACAAGTTCACCAAGTGGGCGGAAGTGGAAGCTGTCCGTACCATCCCGGCCGGCTCTGCCGTCAAGTTCATCAAGGGCCTCGTGAGCTGCTTCGGGGTCCCCAACCGCATCATCACAGATAACGGCTCGCAGTTTACTAGTAACCTCTTCAAAACCTACTGTGCTAACCTTGGACAGATCTGCTACGCTTCGGTGGCCCACCCCAGGAGCAATGGTCAGGCTGAGCGCGCCAACGCAGAGGTCCTGAGGGGCCTCAAGACCAGGACCTTCAAGAAGAAGCTGGAGGCCTGCGGCAGGGGCTGGCACGACGAGCTCCAGTCCGTGTTGTGGTCTATCCGCACCACCGCTACCAAGCCGATGGGCGAGACTCCATTCTTCCTCGTCTACGGAGCCGAAGCAGTCCTTCCTCACGAGGTCAAGAATCGCTCCGCATGGGTCCTGGCGTTCGACGAAACGCAGCAGGACGCCGCGCGGGGGATGGATCTCGTGCTGGGGGAGGAACGTCGTCGCGAAGCTGCATTAAGGGCGGCAAGGTACCAGCAAGCGCTGCGGCGATACCACTGCTGCAACGTTCGCTCCAGGACACTCGAGACGGGTGACCTGGTCCTGAGGCGGGTCCTCTCCAGGGAAGGGTTGCATAAGCTTTCACCCATGTGGGAGGGCCCGTTCAGGGTCGTCCACATCTCCAGGCCTGGCGCCGTGCGCCTGGAGACGCAAGAAGGGACACCTATCCAAAACGCCTGGAACATCCAGCACCCCCGGAAGTTCTACCCATGAAGCAAGGCCCAGAGCCTATGAAGCAAGGCCCAGAGCCTGTGAAGAAAGGCCCAGAGCCTGTGAAGAAGGCCCGGTGCCTGTGAAGAATCGCCGCCCGTGACACTCTCACGTAATAATGAGTTGGGGCTGTACACGCCCCGGAGTCTCAGGAGCGCCGGCCTCAGGCCCTGGGGCTCCCGCCCATGCCTAGTGGCAGCACTTAGCTCCGCGCTGGTGAGAAGACTTGAAGACTAGATTAGGTGCCGGACGCGGCTTTTCATTTGCTTTCCGTAGTTGGCTCGCTTTTCCTTAATTGAAGTTGCTCTTGGTGTTCATTGCTGATTTGACTCTCTAGCCTCTTACCGCATTTTTCGGCTCTGGTTTGCTCATGTTCTCTCTCTCGCATACCTCGCGAGGGGGCTAGGCAGCTGCCCTCGCGAGCATTTTTCTTCTCTCTGCCTTCTCGCGAGCCACCCTCATTCGAGCCTGAAAGCTGGCGCATCTCTCCTAATCTGTGCCCCTCGGGTACCGCGATACAAAACACCAAGTCGAGGCTTGCGTGGACGGCAAATCATCTAGCGCACCCCCTAACGAATTTTTGCAGTTTCCGAGCAAGCACAGACCACCAGGTTAAGATGGACGCGAGGAAACAAACGCCTCGTGAGGAAGAGGACGTCCTGGACGCACCAGGTCAAGTTCTCTTTCCGCAAAATAACAACACGGCATGGGAATAACACGCGCAGCGCAATAACCAAAGAACCACAGTTCGATACACGCCCCTCTGGGCCCATGCTGGTTTCATCTTTGATGCAGGAAAAAAGAACTAAAATGAAGCGGTGTTGCAGCAGTCCGCGGGGGCAGGCCCTCAGCGACGCCCCAAGCCTAGCCAGACCCTTCTTCGCGCTTCACGGAGGCGCGGCGACGAGATGACCCGCTGCCTCCTTCGAAGCGGACGCGGTGGCGCGGCGGCTGGTCGTAGCCACCGCTGCTGGAGCTGTCGCCGGAGGAAGAGCCGCCGAAGCTGGAAGAGACACGATCGCCGCCGAGGGCAGGCTCGCCTTCATCTTCATCGCGACCGTCACCAAGGCCGAGCACCTCCTCACCATCGTTCGTCTCGGGGCAACACCCGGTGCGGCGACCATCTTCCCCAAACACCCTCACATAGAGGGTTGATCCACCGCCATACCTGAAGTGGAGCGTGCACGGCCTGCCCAGACCGCGCGCGCGAGCGAATGTCTGCCAGCCGCGGGCCAGAGCTATGTTGCCCGCGACGGAGGTCTCGACCGCGACCCAAGAGGCCTTGCTGCAGCAACCATCCGCCTGTAACCAGAGCCCGCCTGGACCAGGGGCCGGCAGGTCATCGACGAAGAAGCGCGGAAGCTGGAGCTAGTTGCCGGCCGGGTTCTCCGACCAGACGACGAACTCCGGCGACACTTCCGCTGAATGGAAGCACGGACGGGGAGGCCGCGCCACCATTGCACGCCTCCCCTCGTCAGCGGGACCGCCATGGTTGGGACGACCCCCTCCGCGTGCCGTGGCACCACTTCAACGGTGGGCCACAACGGGAGTCGCGGCGTGCTTGCGCGGGCGGCCGCGACCGCGCTTGGGCGCCAGGGAGCCGGGTCCCTCGCGGGGAGCCTTTCCCTTCTCGACGGCAGAGAACTTCCTTCGCGGCGCCATCGGTGGCACCGCAAGCAATGGAGCAAGGAGGAAGAAGCAAGCAAGGAAGGGATGGGCGACGGGGGCTCCGCCCCCCTCCCCATTTATAGCAAGAGAAGGCCAACCGGTGTCTCCCACGATCGCAGGTAATGATGGTTTTCCTTAAATGTCGCAGGGACTTGTCAAGTCGTGCAATTGCCAAGGCGGTGTGGGGAAGCGGAGACGCCCACGTCCAATCGACCGCCACGCATCAACCGAGGCCGTAGGCTTTTGGGGCCCGCGGTGCTCCGAGCTTGACCCTTGGCTTCGCCGCGAAGCCAAGCCCGAGCGCACCTTGGGCCCGGGGGCTACTGTCGGCGTTCTGGGAACGGGGGTCCCCAGACTTGTCTGCCTGCGGCCCACGGCGTGGCTAAGCCAGCAGGCCGTACGGCCCATCTTCATCAACAAGGCATCCAAGACCCTCGCGAGGGTCCAAGCCTCGCGAGGCGGACGACGCAAGACCTCCTCTAGAGTGGCCTAGCCAGGCAGGCTCACGAGGAGCGGAGATATCAAGGCGGGGAAAACGTCACGAGGCTCTCGTGACGTGAGCCATGACGAACGACACCAGGCGGGCGCCAGCGTGTGCAGCGTCCTTATTTCCTCTTTGGTGCTAAGGAGGCCAGCGCAGGCGAAGAGTACCGAGGCATCAGGAAAAGGTTGCTATATTGGTGCAACAAGACCAAGACCAGGAGGACGGCAAGACGGAGGTCATCGTGATGCCCAAGACGGCGTCACCACCAGAGCTTTTCGCAGGCGAAGACCGCTTTTGTCAGGATAGCTTGTACTAGCTGTCCCCCTTCAAATTTTCCCGCCGTTATTGGCTCCCTTCCCGCTCGATATTTGGGAAGAGGACCAGGGCCTATATAAGTAGAGCTAGCCACCATAGTAGGGGCATCTCATCTTAGCTTGATCCAACCCGATCGAGAGCCTACCCTAGCCACAAGAACACCTCAACCTCAGGAGGCTGTTCTTCCCTTGTACTGTTCATCATCAGCCCTAGAGGCAATCCACCACCACCACACTGGAGTAGGGTATTACACCAGAACGGTGGCCCGAACCAGTATAAACCTCGTGTCTTTCTGTGTTGCGAGTTCGTCGAGTTCGTCCGCAAGATCTTAGCGAGCTAGGGCATAGATCGGTAGGAGGGAAAGACTTCGCACGCACCCCAGTGTTCGAACCTTAAGGGTTTGCTGGAACCCCACATCCGACACAATGGGAGAAGTGCTTAGCTTTGGGTTCAATCTTGCGGTGTCCTTTCCCATTGACAGTAGGGCCAGCAAGGCACGTATTGTATTGTTGCCATCGAGGATAACAAGATGGGGTTTTTATCATATTGCATGAGTTTATCCCTCTACATCATGTCATCTTACTTAAAGTGTTACTCTATTCTTATGAACTTAATACTCTAGATGCATGCTGGATAGCGGTCGATGTGTGGAGTAATAGTAGTAGATGCAGGCAGGAGTCGGTCTACTTGTCACGGACGTGATGCCTATATACATGATCATACCTAGATATTCTCATAACTATGCTCAATTCTGTCAATTGCTCAACAGTAATTTGTTCACCCACCGTAATACTTATGCTCTCGAGAGAAGCCACTAGTGAAACCTATGGCCCCCGGGTCTATCTTCCATCATATTAATCTTCCAACACTTAGCTATTTTTATTGCCTTTTATTTTACTTTGCATCTTTATCATAAAAATACCAAAAATATTATCTTATCATATCTATTAGATCTCACTCTCGTAAGTGACCGTGAAGGGATTGACAACCCCTTTATTGCGTTGGTTGCGAGGATTTATTTGTTTGTGTAGGTGCGAGGGACTCGTGCGTGGCCTCCTACTAGATTGATACCTTGGTTCTCAAAAACCGAGGGAAATACTTACGCTGCTTTACTGCATCACCCTTTCCTCCTCAAGGGAAAACCAACGCAGTGCTCAAGAGGTAGCACGGGTGGAACTGCGCAGACTTAACAATTTTTGTTCAAGAGATTACAAAACAGGAAAAGAAAAAGATAATCTGGCCACCTAGGCCAGAGGAGCAACAGCTGGATTGGAGGGGTCGGCGAAGGTCGAGGCTCCGGGTGGTGGAGCGGCCGCCTGGCTGGTCTCGGCCTGGTCAGCGCCAGCAGGAGTCGGCTCGTCGGCGCGCCACCCGTTGGTCGAGACTTGGTCGGGCTGAGGCCAGCTGTCGTCTCCACCATCCAGCGCATCGTCTTTGTCGTCCTCATCCTCCTCCTCGCCTTCATCGCTGGAGGCGATCACCTCCACCGACTCCTCGCCGTCTTCTGGGTTCAGCCCGAACCAGTTAGGCGGCACCTTGGCGCCCGCCTCATCTAGCTTGGGGAGGAACACGCTGGTGTCCGTGTATTCGGTGATCGCCGCGGCACGATGATAGAGCTCGGGCGCCACCGCCTCCAACTCTTCGCCTGCTTCGGCATGGAGAGTGGCCAACTAGGCTAGGTTCAGCCCAGGGTACCACCCCTTGATGAACTCCAGGGCCCGCCTTCCGCCTGCCCGGGCTGCGGAGCCCTTCCACGCCTCATGCGGTCGATTGCCACCTCTAACCAGTCGAAGGTCCGACTGGGGTGCACAGAGCTGGGGTACCTGGCCAGAGGGCGGAGACCACCTGAGCTCCGGCGCGCTGCAGACGGTGGAGAGCCTGGTGCACCAGCTGAAGACGAGCTTGGACAGCGAGCAGCTACTCGGCGAGAGTTCGGGGGGCGTTGGGTGCAATTTCTACACTAGCCAGCCTCCGCTCATCATGGTGAGCCTCGACGGCTTGGCCGGCCGCGACGGCGTAACCAGGGAAATACTCTGCACAGGAAGAAAAAAGAAGTATGAGGCCAGAGGCCGGCTCATACGACAAGACGGCAGGGAGAAGAAAGAGAAGGATAACTCACCATTGAGCATGTCCTCGATCTCACCGTACCCGTCGGACAGGGCCTTCTCCCTCTCGACCCAGTTCGAGCGCTGAGTCTCGAACTCGGCCTGGAGGGCCTCATCTGCGTCCTTAAGCCTCTGCAGCTCCGCCTTGTGCTGATCCGCCTGGTCAGCCAGCTGCTTGGCCAGGCGGTCGCGCTCCTGCTCCATTTTTCTACGCTCCTCCTCCTTGGCGTGCAGCGCGGTTTGAGCCTCGCCCAGCTGCTGCCGTAAGGTGGCGTTGGCTCCTGCAGAAGACAAGAAAGAAAATCAGCAAATCAATAAAGAAAGAAGTAGTTGCCAGAAGATCCAACCCGACTGCTCAGCAGTCGGCCCGAATCTCGGGGGCTACACCCCCAGGGGGCACTGACGCGCCCCCGCGAGACTAAGGATTGGGCGATTCAATGAAAGAAAAAAGAAGAATGGTCGCTGTCGTGGAATTGTCACGGCAGATGTCCTCGGGTTAGGACTTAGTCGTGGAGCCATCGCAATTGGGAAGCTTGAAGGGGTTAAGTGGGACAAGGAACACGAGGGTTTATACTGGTTCGGCCCCTTACGGTGAAGGTAAAAGCCTACGTCCAGTTGAGGTGGTATTAATCAGGGTTTCGATAACCAGGGAGCTAAACAGCTATGCCCGGCTCTCGATCAGATTGTTGTCGCCCCTAAACCGCTGCCGGGTCGTCCCTTTCTATAGGGAGGTTGGCACCCAGCGGCCCTTAGAGTCCCGGCCGGCTCATAAGAGTGTCCGGCTCGGACTCTAAACAATACTTGCCTTACACTACAAGTCTACTATAACAATGATGATAACTATGGGCAATAAGCCATCGCCGGGTCTCAGCCCATCTCTGGCCCATTATCTTGAAACTTAGCTCCGGGCTTCTGGCAATGACCCTTAGTGTAACCCGGCCCTCCTGGCGGGTGACTCCCAGGTCTATATCCTCAACATTAGGCCCCAGATTGACTTGAGCCGGCTCGTGTCAATCTTCAACTCTGCCGACAGAAAAATCTCCGGCTTACCGTTCGTGTGAAGGCCATAACCCGGAGTGGCGTCATTCTCCGGACTCCGGATAATCCGCCGTGACGTCATCCTCCATTAAGTCCGTTTTTTACTCCGCCAGATCCGCAACGGATCTCTGCTTTTACTGTCTTTGCGAAAATCGAGGCGCCGTGAGGGGGAGATAACCACGCCGTGGTCTCCTTGAATCTCGCGCCCACTTATGACTTACCTTATAAATAGGCCGGCCCGGCACTCTCTTCTCACACTCTCCTTCTTCTTCCTCGCGCTGTCGTTCCTCTGCCCGAGCTTCTGCCGCCGCCGCCGCCGCCGCCGTCGCGCCCCTGATCTTCATCGACCCGGCCGCTGCATCACCCTGACCCGGACCAGATAACGGCGGCGACCTTCGCTCTTCCTCAACTCCGGTGAGTCTTCTCTGCCTTGCTAGAACAGATCTGTGGTAGGGTTCCTCCCGTTCTTCGTGTTCGTCACCTTTGCCCAGAAACTCGGCAGTCCTCGTCACCACTGTAGTCGGTTGATCTTTATCCTTGCGTAAAACCACTGCGGTAGACGTTCGGAACTCATTTCATCTGCAAGAAATCCTCTTTTTACTGCATAAGAACTGTGTTCAACCTCAAGAACTTCTCCTGCCTCTGTTTTTTAGGTCTAGAAAATTTTCTCTGCTCCGACTATTTTGATCCAAAAAAGTTACGGTAGTATGTGAAACCTGTTTACCACACTTAGTAAAAACGCAACCATTGAATCTCGGCGGCTTACATGTCCGGTTTAAAGAGAACCATGCTCTGTAAAATCCTCCGACTTAACTGCAGTAAGCCGTAGATGACCAACTTAACCTGAAAGCCCTGACAGCTTAGATAACCCACCATATCAATATATATCATTAGTCCCCTTCATAAGCCGTCACTGTAGTTTGAATGATAATCCCCGGCTTATAATTAACCAGGACACTTTTCTCTTCCTCATAGACCACCAACCGTCACCATGCCTCCCAAGGCTCCCATCACTTGCAACAGGATGAAATCCAACGTCACCGAAGAGACCCTGGCCAACTTTGTTAAGTCCGGATATCTGCCCAAGAAGGAAGTGATGTCCTACCGTGCCCCTGACCCGTCCGAAGAAAGACCTCAGCCGAGGGACGGGGAGGTAGTGATCTTTGCAGACCATATGAGCCGGGGCTTCGCACCGCCCGGCTCAAAATTCTTCCGGGACGTGCTCAACTTCTTTGACCTTCGGCCTCAGGATATAGGACCCAATTCCATATCCAACATCTGCAACTTCCAAGTTTTTTGTGAAGTATATCTTGGAGAAGAGCCGAGTCTGCTGCTCTTCAGAGAGCTGTTTTATTTGAACCGCCAAACCGAGTGCGCAAACGGTCCAAGTCTAGAGTTAGGCGGCATCTCCATCCAACGGCGCAGGGACTGTCTATTTCCTTACGCAGAACCCCCAAGTCTCCCCAAGGACTGGAACATGACTTGGTTCTACTGCCAAGACACGTCCCCGGCTGATGAGAGCCCGCTGCCCGGCTTTCGCCCAACGCGCCTGGAGCCGACTCATCCGCTATCCGACAAGCTGACTGCCGCGGAACGCCAGTCTCTGCTTCCAACGATCAATAAGATCAAGGCCCTGCTAGGCAACGGTCTGAACGGAATAGACCTTGTCCGGGTCTGGATCTCATGGCGGGTGATCCCATTGAGCCGCCGCCCCGGCTTAATGTGTGAGTACACCGGGCGAAAGGATGACCCGGAGAGGCACAGTCACAACGACCTTCCAGAAGACGTTGCCGAAGAAGAGACCAAGGCTCTATTAAACGAGAGCCTGGCAGACTGTGGAAGAACCGGGCTAGCCCTGTTCTGCAAGACCAATCCAGCCCCAGCGGTAAGCCGCTGACTTTAACCTTTCCATTTTTTTTACCTGTCATCTTACTAAGAACTCATTACTGTATTTCTCAGGCTGATGATAAATTCTGGCGGGTCAAGTATGACCATGAGGCGGCCAAGAAGGCCAGGAAGGCGAAGAAAGCCGCCAAGAGAGCCGCCCCTCGCAAAAAGGGAAACAGACCCACTGCTTCGGAGCTGCTGCAATTAAGCGATAGCTCCGAGTCAGAGGTAACCCTTAAACCTTTAAACTCTTGCCATATTTATTGTTTGCTGCTGTCCACTTTACCATCATTTTGCTTATTGACAGGATGACACCGGCGCCAGTAACCCGGTGATTGAAGAGGTAACATTACTCCCCTCCGACTCGGAGCCTTTGCCACAGCTGAAAGTCCGAAGGGTAACCCGGAAAGTAAGCTTTTCTCATCCATTAGCTCATCAAGACCCTCAATTTCTTTATGAAGCAGCAGGTTCACGAAAGCCGGCGTCTCACCCGGGCCTGCAAGGACACCGACCTCTCCGCCGGGTTACCTGACGCGACAAGGAAACGTCGCACCGAGGTCTTTTCTCACTTGTACCCTTTTCATCCGTTGGCGGGTGTTATCCGTCAACTGCTTAATTCTTCTGACTCCAATTACCAGGAGACCTCCCCTTCTTCTGGTGACTCCATGCAGTCAAGTCTGCCGGCCTTCAAAACTGCACCCGGGTAATAACAATCACCTTACATTACCTGTCTGTATTTACTCTTTGTATGCCTAACACTTCTGTCTTTTCAGTGCCCAGGCAAAGCTCACGAAAAGAGCAAAGAAGACCAGGTCAGCCGGAGTGCCGGACTTGCCTGAGCCGGAGACGACGGCTCAAGATCCGCCAGCCGCCTCCGAGGCCACCATTCCCATGGATACGGCGCCTGAAGCCCCTGCCCCGACCACCAAGACAACGACCGAAGCGTCAGCTAATCCGGAGGCCTCCGGCTCAACCCCACCGGCTAACGACCCAGACGTGGTAATTACCCGGACGGAGTATGTTGAGCCGGGGAGGCCGACCGCACTGGCCCAATGCTCCGCGAAGGGGGAGCTGCTGCGACCCCACCGGGCGAATCTGGATCTCTCGGGCTACCCCGATTTGAGCATTGGAGAGCTCGTTTCTGGCTACATCAGCCAGGTTCACAAGAGCCGGGACGCGGAGATCGCCATGGTCAATCAGATCCAACAAAAGTCTGAGGTAACCTTCTGCTGTCTTCTTACTTTCCGCATAGTAATCCTTGTCATGCTAGCCCCCAAGTCTATAACTTATACTTGGCATATGTTGTAGACTTAGAGTCCGGCTTACTTAATTGAACCAGCAGTACGTAGATAGACACGTTCAATATGCATTAGCCCCCAAGTGCCAAGTGTCTTTGCTTGGAAAGTGCTTGGGACTTATATAATGACTGTTTAATAACCCGGAAATATATGCAGGCTACTGGCAAGAAATTTGAGTCGGACCTTGCGGGTCTCAAGAGCCGGTTAAAAACTCAAGAGATGGAGACCCGGAAGGCGAATGCCAAGTTTGTCTCCAGCATCGCCGCTCAGGAGAAATTGAAGACTGAATTCGACGCTGAGCGGAAGGCCTGGGCTGAGGAGAAAGCCGCACTGGTGACCCGGGCAGAACAGGCGGAGAAGGCCCTCACTGAGAAGACCGCTGAGCTCTCCGGTCTAAAGCACCAGGTTTCCCAAATGGTGGCTGCTATCTTCGGTAAGTCGCCTCACCGGCTTTCATCAAGTCTGCACATGTTACGATTCACCCTTGTCACCGGCTTCCCTGACCTTTATTAAACAGGTCCCAGGAGTGCCAACCTCAACCAGAGCGTGGTCACCAAGCTAAAGGCCGTGTACACCCTGGTGGAACAACTCTACACCGGGTCACAGCGCGCCTTAGCTGTGGTGGCCCTATCCAATGAGGTGCCAACCCATCTGGCTGAAGTCCTGCGCCGGCTCGCAGTTTTGCCACAGCGAATCCAAGAGCTACGTCGAGCCTCCGCAAGATCCGGAGCAATTGCCGCGCTGAGCCGGGCCAAAGCCTTCCTGCCGGAGCTAGACCCGGCAGACATCGCCCTGGGTTACCCCAGCCTGAAGGAAGACGGCTCCACCTTCGACCAGAAGGATTTCGCGGCATGCGTGAAGGCTGTACGCCCGGTGGCCACCATCATCGGGAACGACACCGACTTAACCAAGTATCAGCCGGGGTACAACGCGGAGAATCAGAGAATTCCAACCCCTCGCTATGAAGCTCTTAGTCTGATTCCTCCGGCTCGCCAACACACCTACGCCCCCGAGATTGACCCGGCCGGGTTAATTGACGAAGAAGCTCAGTTCGAAGCTCTCAGCGGCATCAACTGGAAGTCGTCGACCTTCGAAGCCTTGGGATCAGCCGGAGCAGAAGATGAGCCGGGGACTTTGACTCAGCAGGCGTCATAAACCGGCTAGCGGCTCACCAAACAACGCTCCACCCTTGAAACTTTGAAAGATTTGTGTAATAGAATAAGTGCAACAATTTATCTCTGCCGTGCCATCGTGCACGTAATGAATGCTGAAATCCTTTGAAGTCATTCTTTTGATGCTCCTCCGGGTCATAATTATCCTTCGTGCTTCTCAACCTTTAAAAAAGTACCTTCAAGCATCTGCATAGAAAGGTAAATCACAAGTCTCAAGACGGCTTACCACCCTCCGGATTAAATGACCCGGGTAGCATGGTTGGTATCTTAACTCTAATGGACTTGTCTTGATGACATCCAGGATGTTCAATTAACAAGATAACTCCAAAATTAAGCCGGTCAAGCGAAACCCGGCCATGCACACGTTGTCATAATCAGAGTAGACTTTGCGATAAATCGGAACTTAGGGGCTTCCAGTTCGAATACGACCAGAGACCCGGCCCGAAAGGAGTTTAAGCCAAGATTCGGATACGATCATATAGCCCCCAATGGGTGTGGCGATGCCAATCAAGAGGGTACCGACAGCTATGTTCTCTTGGGTTCGAATACGACCCATGTTTGAACAGGAAGCCCCCAAGTGATTCTGAAAATTGTTTAACGATGCTGATTCGAATACGATCCACGTCGGTTCTCAGAGGGGTTACACTATGATTCAAATATGACCAAAGGCAACCTCCCAAGGAGCTCGGCACTTTGCCAATCAAATGGGTATCGACAGCTATGTTCTCTTTGGTTCGAATACGACCCATGTTTGAACAGGAAGCCCCCAAGTGATCTTACTGCTTCGGCTAGACTCAAATGCGATCATAAGCCGGATCCTCCTTTCAAATTAGTATGACACGTATATTTGGAGGAGAAAAAAGGACAGAGGTCCTGCTTTATTGCTTATCATAATATATATATGTCTGAGATAAATATGTACACCACAAGAGCCGGTAGCTCAAGTGTAATAAGGCCGAAGCTGAGCGATATTCCACGGCCGACGGGTCTCCTCCTCAGATTTACGCGAATCTTTACGCTCCCGAACATCAATGAGGTAATATGACCCATTGTGCAAGTTCTTACTGACCACAAAGGGCCCTTCCCAAGGTGGGGATAATTTGTGTGCATCTGTTTGATCCTGGATGAGCCGGAGCACAAGGTCGCCTTCCTGGAAGACCCGGGTTTTGACCCGGCGGCTATGATAACGGCGCAGGTCTTGTTGGTAAATCGCTGAACGGGCTGCTGCCACATCACGCTGTTCATCCAACAAGTCCAGAGCAACTTGGCGCGCCTGTTCATTGTCCGTCTCAACATAAGCCGCCACACGAGGTGAATCGTGACGGATGTCGCTAGGGAGGACCGCTTCTGCCCCATAAACCATGAAGAAAGGCGTGAAGCCAGTAGACCTGTTAGGAGTAGTGTTGATGCTCCATAAGACGGAGGGCAACTCCTCCACCCAACAACCCGGCGTCCGTTGCAAAGGGACCAAAAGCCGGGGTTTGATGCCCTTCAGAATCTCCTGGTTAGCTCTCTCAGCTTGACCATTGGACTGGGGATGAGCCACTGAAGAAACATCAAGCCGGATATGCTCTCGTTGACAAAACTCCTCCATAGCGCCTTTGGACAGATTAGTGCCATTGTCTGTTATGATGCTGTGCGGAAAGCCGAAGCGAAAGATCACCTTTTTCATAAATTGAACCGCCGTGGCTGCATCACACTTGCTAACTGGCTCAGATTCCACCCACTTCGTGAATTTGTCCACTGCCACCAAGAGGTGGGTCTTCTTATCCTTGGACCGTTTAAAAGGCCCGACCATATCAAGCCCCCAGACCGCAAAGGGCCAAGTGATCGGGATCATCCTCAATTCCTGAGCCGGCACATGAGCCCGTCGGGAGAACCTCTGACAACCATCACACTTACTGACCAAGTCCTCCGCATCAGCGTGAGCCGTCAACCAATAAAAACCATGACGGAATGCCTTGGCCACAAGGGATTTTGAGCCGGCATGATGGCCGCAATCCCCTTCATGGATCTCGCGCAAGATCTCTTGACCTTCCTCAGGGGAAATACAACGCTGAAATACCCCGGAAACACTGCGATGATGCAACTCGCCGTTGATAACAATCATTGACTTGGCCCGCCGGATTATTTGCCTGGCCAAAGTTTCATCCTCAGGCAACTCTCCCCGGGTTATATAAACCAAGTACGGCATTGTCCAGTCTGGTATGACATGAAGAGCCGCCACCAGTCGTGCCTCCGGGTCAGGGATAGCCAAGTCCTCCTCTGTAGGCAACTTAACCGAAGGGTTATATAGGACATCCAGGAAAGTGTTAGGCGGCACCGGCTTTCGCTGAGAGCCGAGCCGGCTTAAAGCATCAGCCGCCTCGTTCTTCCTGCGATCAATGTGCTCCACTTGATATCCCTGAAAGTGCCCAGCAATGGCATCAACCTCGCGGCGATAAGCCGTCATGAGGGGATCCTTAGAATCCCAAGTGCCTGATACTTGTTGAACCACCAAATCTGAGTCCCCAAAGCACCGTACCCGGCTTAAGCTCATCTCCTTAGCCACCCGAAGACCGTGGAGTAAGGCCTCGTATTAAGCCGCATTGTTAGTGCAAGGAAACATCAATTGTAGCACATACTGGAACTTGTCACCCCTAGGGGAAGCCAATACAACACCAGCCCCGAGCCCTCCAGCTGCCTGGACCCATCAAAGTGAATAGTCCAATAGGTGTTATCCGGCTTCTGATCAGGCACTTGCGACTCTGTCCAATCATTAATAAAATCCACCAAAGCCTGAGACTTAACAGCAGTGCGTGGCACATATTTGAGGCCATGAGGCCCAAGCTCAATAGCCCACTTAGCAATTCTCCCTGTAGCCTCTCGGTTCTGGATAATATCCCCAAGAGGGGCAGAACTGACCACAGTGATGGGATGACCCTGAAAATAATGCTTGAGTTTCCGGCTCGCCATGAACACACCATATACAAGCTTCTGCCAGTGCGGGTATCGCTGCTTGGACTCAATAAGCACCTCACTGACATAATAAACCGGCCGCTGAACCGGATGCTCCTTACCCGTCTCCTTACGCTCCACCACCATAGCCACACTGACGGCTCGTGTGTTTGCCGCCACATACAGTAGCAAGGGCTCCTTATCAACCGGAGCAGCAAGGACGGGGGGCTCTGCCAGTTGCTTTTTCAAATCCTCGAAGGCGGTATTAGCTGCATCATTCCAGACAAAGTTATCCGTTTTCTTCATCAACTGATATAAGGGCATAGCCTTCTCACCCAAGCGGCTTATGAACCGGCTTAAAGCAGCAATGCGACCTGCCAAACGTTGAACATCATTTATACATGCCGGCTTAGCTAGAGAAGTGATAGCTTTGATCTTCTCCGGGTTAGCTTCAATTCCTCTGTCAGAAACCAAGAAGCCCAATAGCTTGCCCGCAGGAACACCAAAAACACATTTGGCCGGGTTAAGCATCATCTTGTAGACCCGGAGATTATCGAAGGTTTCCCTTAAGTCATCTATCAGGGTTTCCTCCTTGATGGACTTAACCACAATATCGTCCACGTAAGCGTGAACATTGCGCCCGATCTGTTTATGGAGACAATTCTGTACACAACGCTGGTAAGTCGCCTGCGCACACTTGAGCCCAAAGGGCATAGAGACATAGCAGAAGGCTCCAAAGGGAGTGATGAACGCCGTCTTCTCCTGGTCCTTAACTGCCATCTTAATCTGATGATACCCGGAATAGGCATCCAAGAAACTTAAGCGTGCACAACCTGCCGTAGCATCAATGATCTAATCAATACGGGGGAGAGCAAAAGGATCAGCCAGACACGCCTTGTTCAAGTCCGTGTAGTCCACACACATCCGCCAGGTGCCGTTCTTCTTAAGTACAAGCACCGGGTTAGCCAACCACTCTGGGTGAAAAACCTCAACAATGAACCCGGCCGCCAAAAGCCGGGCCACTTCTTCACCAATAGCCTTCCGCCTCTCTTCGTTAAACCGTCGAAGGAACTGTCTGACCGGCTTAAATTTTGGATCAACATTGAGAGTGTGCTCAGCGAGTTCTCTAGGTACACCTGGCATGTCAGAAGGTTTCCATGCGAAGATGTCCCTGTTCTCACGGATGAACTCGATGAGCGCGCCTTCCTATTTCGGATCCAGATTTGCACTGATGCTGAACTGCTGAGACGAGTCACGTGGAACAAAATCAACAAGTTTAGTCTCATCAGCTGATTTAAACTTCATTGCTGGTTCATTCTCCGTGGTTGGCTTTTTCAGAGAGGTCATATCTGTTGGGTCAACATTGTCTTTATAAAATTTCAACTCTTCTGTGGCACAAACAGACTCTGCATAAGCCGCGTCACCTTCCCCACACTCCAGAGCCACTTTCCGGCTGCCGTGAACCGTAATGGTCCCGTTGTGACCCGGCATCTTGAGTTGTAAGTACACATAACACGGCCGTGCCATGAACTTGGCGTAAGCCGGCCGTCCAAATATGGCGTGGTAAGGACTTCTTATCTTGACCACCTCAAAGGTTAACTTCTCCACCCTGTAGTTGTTCTCATCACCGAAGGCCACTTCCAGTTCGATCTTGCCGACTGGATAAGCCGATTTACCGGGTACCACACCATGGAAGATAGTATTTGACTGGCTGAGGTTCTTATCAACTAGCCCCATACGACGGAAAGTCTCATAATAGAGGATGTTGATGCTGCTGCCTCCATCCATGAGTACCTTTGTGAACTTATAGCCTCCCACTTGAGGAGCCACCACTAAGGCCAGGTGGCCCGGGTTATCCACCCGGGGAGGGTGATCCTCCCTACTCCACACTATGGGCTGCTCCGACCACCGTAAGTAGCGTGGAACCGCCGGCTCAACAGCATTAACAGCCCTCTTGTGAAGCTTCTCATCTCGTTTGCACAAACTAGTGGTGAACACGTGATACTGTCCACCGCTAAGCTGCTTTGGGTTGGTCTGATAGCCCCCCTGTTGCTGTTGATGACCCTGACCAGACTGTTGATGAAAGCCCCCTTGACCGTTCTGAGGACCGGAATTTGACCCGCCGCCCGGGCCATGAAAGCCGCCGGCGCCTGAGCCGCCACCCGGACCATTGTAGTTTTTAAAGGCCTTCATGATAGCACAATCCTTCCACAGATGAGTCGCTGGCTTCTCTCTAGAACCGTGTCTCGGACAAGGTTCATTCAACAGCTGTTCCAGAGAAGGTCCTGACCCGCCGCCTCGGGGAGGGGGCCTCCCCTTGCGTCGCTGGTTATTACCTTGAGAGTTGGTGTTGGCTACAAACTCTAGGCTGCCATCGGCCTTGCGCTTGCCTCCTCCTTGGTTCCCCGGGCTAAACTGAGGACCCTTGCCGTTGCCGTTCTTCTTTCCCTTCCCTGCCCTTTCATCATCTGAAGGGGGATCCTTGGTACCATCGGAATCGGCGTACTTGACAAGAGCTGCCATCAGTGTACCCATATCAGTACAGTCACGCGTAAGCCGCCCGAGTTTCATCTTTAGGGGCACAAAGAGACAGTTTTGTTCCAACATTAAGACTGCAGAGCCGGCATCCATCTTATCCGATGAATGTATGATCTCCTTGACCCGGCGAACCCAATGGGTCGTGGATTCACCCTGCTGCTGCTTACAGTTAGTCAGATCCACGATTGACATAGATTGCCTACAGGTATCTTTGAAGTTTTGAATGAACCGGGCTTTCAGCTCAGCCCAGGACCCGATGGAGTTCGGCGGTAACCCTTTCAACCACGTGCGGGCAGTTCCATCTAACATCATGGTGAAATATTTGGCCATGGCCGCCTCGCTGACTTCCAGCAATTCCATAGCCATCTCATAACTCTCGATCCAGGCTGCCGGCTGTAAGTCTGTTGTATAGTTAGGCACCTTCCTAGGTCCTTTGAAGTCCTTGGGTAGACGTTCATTACGGATAGCTGGCATCAAACACGGGACACCCCCGGTTCTAGTAGGGATACCCGCATCAACGGACATCGTCGGATAAGCCGGCGGGTCTGGTAAGCCATCACTTGAGGCGCCTGCTCCGCCTCCTGGCGTGCTTGGTCTGCTACGTAGAAGGCTCCATTATGAGCCGGGCCATGACCAGGGGGCGGGTCATGGCGTCGGACATTACTTGAGCCGGTCGCCGAGACCATGTGCCGGCTGTAACTCGGGCTCTGCCCTGGACGAGGGGTTGAATGGATCCTATCCCAGCTGTAGGAGTACGCCTCTTGCTGCGCCAGCGCTGTCTGGAGGAGTTCTCTGACCCGGCGGGTCTCAATAGCCGTCGGAGAGTCGCCATCAACGGGCAGAGCCGCCAGCCGTGCCGCTGCGGCGACCATGTTCTCCAGCGGGTTATTATAATGGCCCGGGGGTATTGGCACATACTGAGGCGGGGCGGGGGGCCCCTGGGGAGGCCCCATTACTCGTGGTTGAATAAGGGGTCCAGATCCGGGTGCTACGACCCCCGGCGGGTGACTAGACCCTGCACCCGGTGTGTTGAAGAGGTTGCGCGGATCTTAAACCGGCGGGAGTCGAGATTGAGCCTTTTGATGCCTCCTTCTCATGACCTCATTGGCCGCGTTCTGATCCATCGTGAGTTGGAAGGACTGCACCTGAATCAGCTGAGTCCGGGCACCGAGAGCCGCCCGCTCCGCAGCCAGTCTGATCCCTTCCGCTGCAAGGTCCTCTTTAGCTTTTATCAGATCCAATTTTAGCTGTGCCACCGCCGCATCATGCTGAACTTGATCCGCCGGGTCGACCGTTGCGGTTAACAGGGCCGTCATCTTATCCGTGAGATCCATCAGCACCTGAGCCGGGGAAGGCACCGGGTTTTCCGATCCGGAAGCGGGGTTCTGAACAGGCTGCGCACCAGCCATAAAAACTCCAACCTGACTTGGCGGCTCAAAAAGGTCCGGAATACTGCTGCCATCGGAATAACTCATGAGCCTGCCATCTTGAAGTTGGTACAACGAGTTTGACTCATCAGCGGCCGACTCGCCGTCAGAGCCGGCGGCCGCCTCATCCCCAGACCCAGATGGATCAGAGGGCCCTCCGTGGATGCATCCCACAAAAGCGCGCTTTAAGGCAGGCCGGGCCCGGGCGGGTCGTGCGCGCTGAGCCGTTTCGATGAGACCGGCGCGGAGATCCGGCTCGGGGCCCGGCTCTCCAATCTTGCCGATGAAGACATGAATTCCACCGAAGGGGACCCGGTACCCGTACTCCACTGAGCCGGCGTCGGGGCCCCAGTCCGCATCGTCGATGTAGAGCTTGCCGCGACGACTCTTGGTCATCCGGCCCACAGCGTATCCCTTGAGCCCTTCGAAGCTGCCCTTCAAGAACTCAAATCCACCGTGCGCCAGCCCCACGGTGGGCGCCAACTGTCGTGGAATTGTCACAGCAGATGTCCTCGGGTTAGGACTTAGTCGTGGAGCCATCGCAATTGGGAAGCTTGAAGGGGTTAAGTGGGACAAGGAACACGAGGGTTTATACTGGTTCGGCCCCTTACGGTGAAGGTAAAAGCCTACGTCCAGTTGAGGTGGTATTAATCATGGTTTCGATAACCAGGGAGCTAAACAGCTATGCCCGGCTCTCGATCAGATTGTTGTCGCCCCTAAACCGCTGCCGGGTCGTCCCTTTCTATAGGGAGGTTGGCACCCAGCGGCCCTTAGAGTCCCGGCCGGCTCATAAGAGTGTCCGGCTCGGACTCTAAACAATACTTGCCTTACACTACAAGTCTACTATAACAATGATGATAACTATGGTCAATAAGCCATCGCCGGGTCTCAGCCCATCTCTGGCCCATTATCTTGAAACTTAGCTCCGGGCTTCTGGCAATGACCCTTAGTGTAACCCGGCCCTCCTGGCGGGTGACTCCCAGGTCTATATCCTCAACAGTCGCCGGAAGATCCGACCCGACTGCTCAGCAGTCGGCCCGAATCTCGGGGGCTACACCCCGCGGGTGCATTGCCGCGCCCCCGCGAGAACGAAGAGCGTAGTGCTTACTCCGGCTGTCGGCCAGGTCAGTGGCCCGCTAGGCCAGCTCCTGGACCTGGGAGTTGAAGGCGGCCGCACGGATGTTGTGGTCGTCCGGCGACGAAGACAACAGAAGAAAAGAAAGGGTTAGCACTCGGAACTTACCTTTAAGTTCCGAGCCGCCTGCTCAGCAGCCGGCCCGGAACTCGGGGGCTACACCCAGTGGGTGAGCTGGTGCGCCCCCACAGAAGAATTCAAGAAAATTACAAGAATCAGAACCAAGCAGTCAAGGAACATACCTGGACGGCGGCTCGCGACGCTAGGAACGTCTGCGTGTAGTTCTAGAGGGCGGTGCCTTGGGCCTGAAGCAGAGACTGGACTTCATGCGCAGCCTTGTTCAGGACGCCCGTCCCACCCCCATACGTCCACTCTCGCGGGACGGCGCTAGTGGCCTCTGCCTCTGGGGCCGACGAGCTCGAGGCCCCGATCTCCTGGGGCCGCGGCGCTGAAGTCTCCTTCGCCGCGCGCCGGCGCGCTGGAGTGCGAATAACGGGGGGTCGCCCCCACCACCAGCTCGCCGCCGACTTGAGGCGTTGGCGGCACGACAGGCCGACTGCCCTGGACCTCGGTAGTCGGCGCTTGCCGAGGCACCTCCGTCCTCAAGGTGGTGGCGTCGCCTCCTTCCCTTTCCATGACCCGCTGCTCATTGCCGGCTCCTCCAGTCGGCGCCGGGATCTCAGGTGCTGGCGGCGCAGAGTGCAGGGGGACGACAAGCTGCAGCGTCTGGTCGCACGTGGCCTTCTCCGCCCGCACCCTAGCGACCGCGTCCGCCCGCTCCTTAGCCGCGGCGTTGGCCTGGGCCCTGGCAACCACGTCGGCTTCTTCCTGCTCCGCCTTGGCCGCCGCCGCCTTCTGTTGCTCCGCCTCCTCCCGCTCCTCACGCGCCTCCCGCGCATTCCGCTCCGTCGCTGCCTAGAGCTCAGCGTGCGGGTCCACGCGGCGGGTATTGGCGGAGCCCTCCGTCCCCCAGATGATGGAGGCGGAGGTCAACCGCTCAAGGGAGAGCGGGGCCCTGTTCAAGCAAGACAAGAAGAACTTTGTGTCAACCGAGTTCATCTCCATGGGGTTGTGGTGTTCTTTTTGTCAAGAAGAAGGATGGCACGGACCGACTTTGTGTCGACTACCGTCCATTGAACAAGAAGACAATCAAGAACAAGTATCCACTTCCCAACATCAATGAGTTATTCGAGCAACTCAAAGGTGCTAAAATATTCTCCAAGCTTGACCTTCGTATGGGTTATCATCAGATTCGCATTCGTGAAGAAGATATTCCCAAGACAGCATTCAGAACAAGCTTTGGTTCTTATGAATATACTGTCGTGTCTTTCGGCCTTGTCAATGCTCCTCCAGTATTCTCTCGGATGATGAATTTCATCTTCAACCCCTATACCAGTGAATTCGTTCTGGTGTATCTCGATGATATCTTGGTCTTCTCCAAGAATAAGAAGGATCATGCCAAACATTTGCGATTGGTGCTCGACAAGCTCAGAGAGTATCAATTCTATGCGAAGTTCTCTAAATGTGAGTTTTGGCTCGATGAAGTTCTTTTCCTTGGTCATATCATCTCTGCCAAGGGCATCGCTGTTAACCCCGAGAAGGTGTCCGCAATTGTGAATTGGGAACCTCCTCAGAATGTCAAGCAGCTTCGCAGTTTTCTTGGTCTTGCAAGCTATTGCCGAAGATTCGTTGAGAATTTCTCCAAGATTGCAAAGCCTCTTTCCAACCTCCTCCAGAAGCATGTGAAGTATGTCTGGTCTCCTGAGTGTGACGGTGCTTTCAACACTCTCAATGAGAAACTAGTCATAGCTCCTGTCTTAACTCCTCCTGATGAATCCAAGCCATTTGAAGTGTTCTGTGATGCTTCTCTCCAAGGTCTCGGTGCTGTGTTGATGCAAGAGAATAAAGTTGTGGCCTATACCTCTCGTCAGTTGAAGCCCAATGAAAAGAACTACCCCACTCACGATCTTGAGTTGGCGGCAGTTGTCCATGCATTAATAACGTGGAGACATCTCTTGTTGAGAAGACAAGTGGACATTTTCACCGATCGCAAGAGTCTCAAGTATATCTTCACTCAGCCCAACCTCAACCTCAGACAGACTCGATGGGTCGAAATGATTCAAGAGTACAATCTGAGTATTGAATATACTCCAGGCAAAGCCAATGTCATTGCAGATGCTTTAAGCAGGAAGGCTTATTGCAACAGCCTAATTCTCAAGCCTTTCCAACCGAATCTTTGTGAAGCTTTCCGCAAGCTGAATCTCCAAGTTGTTCCTCAAGGCTTTCTTGCCAACCGCATAGTCTCTCCTACTTTGGAAGATCAAATTCGTGAGGCACAACTCCTTGATGCCATGGTGAAGAAGGTGAAACGTGGTATCGACAAGGGTCTTTCCAAATACAAGTGCTATCGCATTGATGACAGAGACACTTTATTCTTCGAGGACCGGATTGTGGTTCCTAAGGGTGATCTAAGGAAAGTCATTATGAACGAAGCGCACAATTCTCTTATGTCCATTCATCCTGGAAGTACGAAGATGTACCATGACCTCAAGCAGTCGTATTGGTGGACTCGAATGAAGCGAGAAATTGCTCAATTCATGAATGAATGTGATGTCTGTCGAAGGGTGAAAGCAGAACACCAACGACCAGCTGGTCTCCTCCAACCTCTTGCTATCCCAGGATGGAAGTTTGATCATATCGAAATGGACTTCGTCACTGGTTTTCCAAAGTCCAAGTGTGGAAATGATGCTATCTTCGTTGTCATCGACAAGCTCTCTAAAGTGGCTCATTTCCTTCCAATCAAAGAATCCATCACAGCAGCTCAGTTGGCAGAGCTATACACCTCCAGAATTGTCTCCCTGCATGGCATTCCACAATTGATTTCTTCAGATCGTGGAAGCATCTTCACCTCTAAGTTCTGGGACTCCTTCCAGAAGGCCATGGGCACAAACATTCGATTCAGCACAGCTTTCCATCCTCAAACTAGTGGCCAAGTCGAGCAAGTCAATCAAATTCTTGAAGATATGCTCAGGGCTTGTGTCATTTCCTTTGGCATGAAATGGGAAGATTGTCTCCCATATGCTGAATTCTCCTACAACAACAGCTTCCAAGCAAGTTCGGGCAAGGCCCCATTCGAGATTCTCTATGGCAGAAAGTGCCGTACTCCTCTCAATTGGTCAGAGACTGGTGAACGCCAACTTCTTGGCAATGACTTAATCACAGAAGCTGAAGAAATGTGTAAAGTCATCTGTGATAATCTCAAAGCCGCGCAATCGCGTTAGAAGAGTTACTATGATAGTAAGCACCGTGATTTGGCTTTCGAGATCGGAGACCATGTCTACCTCCGCGTCTCTCCAATGAAAGGCACTCGTCGCTTCGGTATCAAAGGGAAGCTTGCCCCTAGATACGTGGGTCCTTTCAAGATCATTGGAAAAAGAGGCGACCTCGCCTATCAACTTGAGCTTCCTTCCAACTTCGCGAACGTGCACGATGTGTTCCACGTGTCACAGCTCCGCAAGTGCTTCAAGACGCCTGAGCGCACTATCAACTTCGAAGAGATTGACCTCCAAGCAGATTTGTCTTATCATGAGCACCCCGTTGCTATTCTTGAAGAAACTGAGCGCAAGACTCGCAACAAGTCAATCAAATTCCTGAAAGTGAAGTGGTCGCACCATTCCGACCGGGAAGCCACCTGGGAACGCGAGGACCATCTCCGTTCCGAATATCCGGAGTTCTTTCAGTCCTAAATCTTGGGACGAGATCCTCTCGTAGTGGTGGAGTGTTGTAACACCCCGCATTTAACTTTCCATATTTGTAACTCCAACTCTTGCCATTTTCGGCTATGTGTTATGATATTCCCTCCGTGGTCGGGTTTTGTCTTTCGTTTTGCATTTTGTTCATGTCATGCATTTCATGTCATGTCATCATGTGCATTGCATTTGCATACGTGTTCGTCTCTTGCATCCGAGCATTTTCCCCGTTGTCCGTTTTGCAATCCAGCGCTCCTATCTCCTCCAGTGCACCCCTCTTGTTTTCTTTCGTGAGCGGGTGTCAAACATTCTCGGAATGGACCGAGGCTTGTCAAGTGGCCTTAGTATACCACCCGGAGACCACCGGTCAAGTTTCGTTCCATTTGGAGGTCGTTTGGTACTCCAACGGTTAACCGGGCATCCGCAAAGTCCATTTGTGTGTTGCAGCAAAAACCCCTCAAAAACCAGCCCAAAACCCACCAAACTCTCTTCCATGCTCTAGGTCGTTCGATCACGATCGTGTGGGCGAAAACCACACCTCATTTGGAGTCTCCTAGCTCCCTCTACCTATTTATATGCATCTCCCCCGAAAAATGAAACGCAGACGAACCCTAACCCGCTCCTCGCGCCGCGCCGGACGCGTCCGCCGCCGGCCGGACACAACCGCGCCGCCGACCGCAGCCATTCCCGCGCCGCCACTTGTCGCCGTCCCCGCGCACGTACGCCGCG